>NC_090731.1:17337208-17352208 GCF_036898095.1 Palaemon carinicauda | reverse complement strand
TCCACCTATTCATGATTTTTGCTAATGTTGTGGGAAATTGATAAAAGTTGATTAATTCCTTTCCTTTGTTTCTTTATCAGGTTTCCTGGGTAAGAGCAAGAGATATCCACCTGTTAACTGCAGGAGAAACCACATACACATCGGACAACAGGTAATGCAAATATATTAAAAAAAATCCATTGATTAATGAGAAATGTTAGTAAGTTGAAGAGCTCAGATTTCGCTAAATTAATTCCAATGAAGGACTGGGCGAGTTGGAACAATCTCCATTTAATTAGTTATTATTCTTCCTGAAATGATGACTTTTCTTCTTCTTGTTCTTCTTCTTCTTCTTCTTCTTCTTCTTCTTCTTCTTCTTTGTCTACATCTTTTCCCACTTCTATATGGAGTCGATGTTTCTGGCCAGCTTTCTCCATCTACCTCTGTCCCACAACTCATCGCCGGTTATTCCCTTTGATCGAAGGTCATCCTTGATACAGTCCACCCACCTTCACTTTGGTCTCCTTCTCCTTCTCATTCCCTGTACCTCCATTTCCGTCACTCTCCTCCCAGTATACTGTTCCTCTCTTCTCATGACATGACCATACCACCTCAAGTCTACTTTCTTGGATCTTATCTGGAATGATGACTTATCTGATTTATGCAATTATACTGTATAATACGATGAAATAGGATGCTTACATTCAAAACTACGGACAGGAGATGCTTAGATCTGAGAGGCTGATGCACCTGTAAAATTGTTGATTTTATAATTAAGTCTTTTTATAGTTTATTTATGAAATATCTGTTTTGATTTTGTTACTGTTTTTTTAAATATTTTATTTTAATTGTTCATTTTTTCTCATATTGTCTTTATTTCCTTACTTCCTTTCCTCACTGGGCTATTTTTCCTTGTTGGAGCTCTTGGGCTTATAGCATCTTGCTTTTCCAACTAGGGTTGTAGCTTAGCTAGTAATAATAATGATAATGATAATGATAATAATAATAATAATAATAATAATAATAATAATAATAATAATAATAATAAGAAGAAGAAGAAGAAGAAGAAGAAGAAGAAGAAGAAGAAGAAGAAAAATGTAGATGAAAGAAGCTGATTAAAGTTTGTAATGAAATGGTACTGGAAAATTAAAACGATAATCATACAATAGTGGTTATAGCTTATAGCTTCATGTTTCATTTAGGGCTTAGCCTGCTGTGTTCTGTTATCTGAATTTTTTTTTTCTTTTTTTTTCTTTTGTGGGGGGGGTGTTTTCAAGATTCACATCGATTCAGATTATCATCACATTAACCAGAATCGTAAACCTGTAAAAAAAAAAAAAAAAAAAAAAAAAAAAAATCCGCAGTAATTTCCCGAACTGGTTCTTGCAAAATAATTATTTGTGTTTTGTTGAAATATTTCTATATGAACATATTTTTCTTACAGAAAACCAAAAGAAATTATTCTCTTGGAATTTACTAAGATAGACCGATACTCGTCCAATTCTTAGAAACGAATATGTGTGTATAGAGTATGGTGTGTTAATATCAATTTATTCTAGAATTTAGAAAAATATATCCATACTTGCTCATTTCTGGGAAAAGAATGTGTGTTTGCATAGGAGTCCATCGTGTCAATATTTACTTATCTTAGAATTTGGAAAGATATATCGATGCTTGTACATTTCTTAGAAAATAATGTGTACGTCCAGTGTTCACCGTATCAATATCAACTTATGTTAGAATTTAGAAAAATGAAAGATATGTCTATACTTCTGTTAATTTCTTAGAAATGAATATGTGTGTGTCTAGAGTTCACTGTATCAATATCAACTTATGTTAGAATTAAAAAAGATGTACGGATACTTCACTGTAAAAATTTTGCATTAAAAATAACGGTATATGACTGGCAACATTTATTCGAGGATTTTTACCGTTTTAAAAACGATTATATTGCCATAAAAGAGTGATATTACGGTCACCAACCCATAAAAGATAATAACAAAGTAAGGTAAAATTACGGTCGCCTGTATTTTATTGAAATACGGCTGAGAACAGTATATATTCACGGATAATTTCCGATTAAAATTACAGTTTTTTTTAAGTGTTGTTAATTTCTTATAAACGAATATGTGTGTGTCTAGAGTCCAGTATGTCAATATTAACTTTGAAACGATTGTGTGTGTGTCTAAAGTCCAGTATGTCAATATTGTCTAAGAAACGATTGTGTGTGTCTAAAGTCCAGTATAGCAATATTACCTTAGAAACGATTGTGTGTCTAGAGTCCAGTATATCAATATTAACTTAGAAACGAGTGTGTGTGTCTAGAGTCCAGTATGTATATATTAATTTAGAAAAGATTGTGTGTGTCTAGAGTCCAGTATGTCAATATTAACTTTGAAACAATTGTGTGTGTGTCTAAAGTCCAGTATGTCAATATTGTCTAAGAAACGATTGTGTGTGTCTAAAGTCCAGTATAGCAATATTACCTTAGAAACGATTGTGTGTCTAGAGTCCAGTATATCAATATTAACTTACAAACGATTGTGTGTGTCTAGAGTCCAGTATGTATATATTAATTTAGAAAAGATCGTGTGTGTCTAGAGTCCAGTATGTCAATATTAACTTAAAAACGATTGTGTGTCTAGAGTCCTGTATGTCAATATTAACTAAGAAACGAATATGTGTGTGTCTAGAGTCCAGTATATCAATATTAACTTACAAACGATTGTGTGTGTCTAGAGTCCAGTATGTCTATATTAATTTAGAAAAGATTGTGTGTGTCTAGAGTCCAGTATGTCAATATTAACTTAAAAACGATTGTGTGTCTAGAGTCCTGTATGTCAATATTAACTAAGAAACGAATATGTGTGTGTCTAGAGTCCAGTATATCAATATTAACTTACAAACGATTGTGTGTGTCTAGAGTCCAGTATGTCTATATTAATTTTGAAAGGATTGTGTGTGTCTAGAGTCCAGTATGTCAATATTAACTTAAAAACGATTGTGTGTCTAGAGTCCTGTATGTCAATATTAACTAAGAAACGAATATGTGTGTGTCTAGAGTCCAGTATATCAATATTAACTTACAAACGATTGTGTGTGTCTAGAGTCCAGTATGTCTATATTAATTTAGAAAAGATTGTGTGTGTCTAGAGTCCAGTATGTCAATATTAACTTAAAAACGATTGTGTGTCTAGAGTCCTGTATGTCAATATTAACTAAGAAACGAATATGTGTGTGTCTAGAGTCCAGTATATCAATATTAACTTACAAACGATTGTGTGTGTCTAGAGTCCAGTATGTCTATATTAATTTAGAAAAGATTGTGTGTGTCTAGAGTCCAGTATCTCAATATTAACTTAAAAACGATTGTGTGTCTAGAGTCCTGTATGTCAATATTAACTAAGAAACGAATAGGTGTGTGTCTAGAGTCCAGTATATCAATATTAACTTACAAACGATTGTGTGTGTCTAGAGTCCAGTATGTCTATATTAATTTAGAAAAGATTGTGTGTGTCTAGAGTCCAGTATGTCAATATTAACTTAAAAACGATTGTGTGTCTAGAGTCCTGTATGTCAATATTAACTAAGAAACGAATATGTGTGTGTCTAGAGTCCAGTATATCAATATTAACTTACAAACGATTGTGTGTGTCTAGAGTCCAGTATGTCTATATTAATTTAGAAAAGATTGTGTGTGTCTAGAGTCCAGTATGTCAATATTAACTTAAAAACGATTGTGTGTCTAGAGTCCTGTATGTCAATATTAACTAAGAAACGAATATGTGTGTGTCTAGAGTCCAGTACATCAATATTAACTTACAAACGATTGTGTGTGTCTAGAGTCCAGTATGTCTATATTAATTTAGAAAAGATTGTGTGTGTCTAGAGTCCAGTATGTCAATATTAACTTAAAAACGATTGTGTGTCTAGAGTCCTGTATGTCAATATTAACTAAGAAACGAATATGTGTGTGTCTAGAGTCCAGTATATCAATATTAACTTACAAACGATTGTGTGTGTCTAGAGTCCAGTATGTCTATATTAATTTAGAAAAGATTGTGTGTGTCTAGAGTCCAGTATGTCAATATTAACTTAAAAACGATTGTGTGTCTAGAGTCCTGTATGTCAATATTAACTAAGAAACGAATATGTGTGTGTGTCTAGAGTCCAGTATATCAATATTAACTTACAAACGATTGTGTGTGTCTAGAGTCCAGTATGTCTATATTAATTTAGAAAAGATTGTGTGTGTCTAGAGTCCAGTATGTCAATATTAACTTAAAAACGATTGTGTGTCTAGAGTCCTGTATGTCAATATTAACTAAGAAACGAATATGTGTGTGTGTCTAGAGTCCAGTATATCAATATTAACTTACAAACGATTGTGTGTGTCTAGAGTCCAGTATGTCTATATTAATTTAGAAAAGATTGTGTGTGTCTAGAGTCTAGTATGTCAATATTAACTTAAAAACGATTGTGTGTCTAGAGTCCTGTATGTCAATATTAACTAAGAAACGAATATGTGTGTGTCTAGAGTCCAGTATATCAATATTAACTTACAAACGATTGTGTGTGTCTAGAGTCCAGTATGTCTATATCAATTTAGAAAAGATTGTGTGTGTCTAGAGTCCAGTATGTCAATATTAACTTAAAAACGATTGTGTGTATAGAGTCCAGTATATCAATATTAACTTACAAACGATTGTGTGTGTCTAGAGTCCAGTATGTCAAAATTAACTAAGAAACGAATATGTGTGTGTGTCTAGAGTCTAGTATGTCAATATTAACTTACAAACGATTGTGTGTGTCTAGAGTCCAGTATGTATATATTAATTTAGAAAAGATTGTGTGTGTCTAGAGTCCAGTATGTCAATATTAACTTAAAAACGATTGTGTGTATAGAGTCCAGTATGTCAATATTAACTAAGAAACGAATATGTGTGTGTCTAGAGTCCAGTATGTCAAAATTAACTAAGAAACGAATATGTGTGTGTGTCTAGAGTCTAGTATGTCAATATTAACTTACAAACGATTGTGTGTGTCTAGAGTCCAGTATGTATATATTAATTTAGAAAAGATTGTGTGTGTCTAGAGTCCAGTATATCAATATTAACTTACAAACGATTTTGTGTGTCTAGAGTCCAGTATGTATATATTAATCTAGAAAAGATTGTGTGTGTCTAGAGTCCAGTATGTCAATATTAACTTAAAAACGATTGTGTGTATAGAGTCCAGTATGTCAATATTAACTAAGAAACGAATATGTGTGTGTCTAGAGTCCAGTATGTCAAAATTAACTAAGAAACGAATATGTGTGTGTGTCTAGAGTCTAGTATGTCAATATTAACTTACAAACGATTGTGTGTGTCTAGAGTCCAGTATGTATATATTAATTTAGAAAAGATTGTGTGTATCTAGAGTCCAGTATATCAATATTAACTTACAAACGATTTTGTGTGTCTAGAGTCCAGTATGTATATATTAATCTAGAAAAGATTGTGTGTGTCTAGAGTCCAGTATGTCAATATTAAATTAAAAACGATTGTGTGTGTCTAGAGTCCAGTATATCAATATTAACTTACAAACGATTGTGTGTGTCTAGAGTCCAGTATGTATATATTAATTTAGAAAAGATTGTGTGTATCTAGAGTCCAGTATATCAATATTAACTTACAAACGATTGTGTGTGTCTAGAGTCCAGTATGTCAATATTAACTTACAAACGATTGTGTGTGTCTAGAGTCCAATATGTCAAAATTAACTTAGAAACGAATATGTGTCTAGAGTCCAGTATGTCAAAATTAACTTAGAAACGAATATGTGTGTGTCTAGAGTCCAGTATGTCAATATTAACTTACAAACGATTGTGTGTGTCTAGAGTCCAGTATGTATATATTAATTTAGAAAAGATTGTGTGTGTCTAGAGTCCAGTATGTCAATATTAACTTAGAAACGAATATGTGTATGTCTAGAGTCCAGTATGTCAATATTAACTTACAAACGATTGTGTGTGTCTAGAGTCCAGTATGTCTATATCAATTTAGAAAAGATTGTGTGTGTCTAGAGTCCAGTATGTCAATATTAACTTAAAAACGATTGTGTGTATAGAGTCCAGTATGTCAATATTAACTAAGAAACGAATATGTGTGTGTCTAGAGTCCAGTATGTCAAAATTAACTAAGAAACGAATATGTGTGTGTGTCTAGAGTCTAGTATGTCAATATTAACTTACAAACGATTGTGTGTGTCTAGAGTCCAGTATGTCTATATTAATTTAGAAAAGATTGTGTGTGTCTAGAGTCCAGTATCTCAATATTAACTTAAAAACGATTGTGTGTCTAGAGTCCTGTATGTCAATATTAACTAAGAAACGAATATGTGTGTGTGTCTAGAGTCCAGTATATCAATATTAACTTACAAACGATTGTGTGTGTCTAGAGTCCAGTATGTCTATATTAATTTAGAAAAGATTGTGTGTGTCTAGAGTCCAGTATGTCAATATTAACTTAAAAACGATTGTGTGTCTAGAGTCCTGTATGTCAATATTAACTAAGAAACGAATATGTGTGTGTGTCTAGAGTCCAGTATATCAATATTAACTTACAAACGATTGTGTGTGTCTAGAGTCCAGTATGTCTATATTAATTTAGAAAAGATTGTGTGTGTCTAGAGTCCAGTATGTCAATATTAACTTAAAAACGATTGTGTGTCTAGAGTCCTGTATGTCAATATTAACTAAGAAACGAATATGTGTGTGTCTAGAGTCCAGTATATCAATATTAACTTACAAACGATTGTGTGTGTCTAGAGTCCAGTATGTCTATATTAATTTAGAAAAGATTGTGTGTGTCTAGAGTCCAGTATCTCAATATTAACTTAAAAACGATTGTGTGTCTAGAGTCCTGTATGTCAATATTAACTAAGAAACGAATAGGTGTGTGTCTAGAGTCCAGTATATCAATATTAACTTACAAACGATTGTGTGTGTCTAGAGTCCAGTATGTCTATATTAATTTTGAAAGGATTGTGTGTGTCTAGAGTCCAGTATGTCAATATTAACTTAAAAACGATTGTGTGTCTAGAGTCCTGTATGTCAATATTAACTAAGAAACGAATATGTGTGTGTCTAGAGTCCAGTATATCAATATTAACTTACAAACGATTGTGTGTGTCTAGAGTCCAGTATGTCTATATTAATTTAGAAAAGATTGTGTGTGTCTAGAGTCCAGTATGTCAATATTAACTTAAAAACGATTGTGTGTCTAGAGTCCTGTATGTCAATATTAACTAAGAAACGAATATGTGTGTGTCTAGAGTCCAGTATATCAATATTAACTTACAAACGATTGTGTGTGTCTAGAGTCCAGTATGTCTATATTAATTTAGAAAAGATTGTGTGTGTCTAGAGTCCAGTATCTCAATATTAACTTAAAAACGATTGTGTGTCTAGAGTCCTGTATGTCAATATTAACTAAGAAACGAATAGGTGTGTGTCTAGAGTCCAGTATATCAATATTAACTTACAAACGATTGTGTGTGTCTAGAGTCCAGTATGTCTATATTAATTTAGAAAAGATTGTGTGTGTCTAGAGTCCAGTATGTCAATATTAACTTAAAAACGATTGTGTGTCTAGAGTCCTGTATGTCAATATTAACTAAGAAACGAATATGTGTGTGTGTCTAGAGTCCAGTATATCAATATTAACTTACAAACGATTGTGTGTGTCTAGAGTCCAGTATGTCTATATTAATTTAGAAAAGATTGTGTGTGTCTAGAGTCCAGTATGTCAATATTAACTTAAAAACGATTGTGTGTCTAGAGTCCTGTATGTCAATATTAACTAAGAAACGAATATGTGTGTGTCTAGAGTCCAGTATATCAATATTAACTTACAAACGATTGTGTGTGTCTAGAGTCCAGTATGTCTATATCAATTTAGAAAAGATTGTGTGTGTCTAGAGTCCAGTATGTCAATATTAACTTAAAAACGATTGTGTGTATAGAGTCCAGTATATCAATATTAACTTACAAACGATTGTGTGTGTCTAGAGTCCAGTATGTCAAAATTAACTAAGAAACGAATATGTGTGTGTGTCTAGAGTCTAGTATGTCAATATTAACTTACAAACGATTGTGTGTGTCTAGAGTCCAGTATGTCTATATCAATTTAGAAAAGATTGTGTGTGTCTAGAGTCCAGTATATCAATATTAACTTACAAACGATTGTGTGTATAGAGTCCAGTATGTCAATATTAACTAAGAAACGAATATGTGTGTGTCTAGAGTCCAGTATGTCAAAATTAACTAAGAAACGAATATGTGTGTGTGTCTAGAGTCTAGTATGTCAATATTAACTTACAAACGATTGTGTGTGTCTAGAGTCCAGTATGTATATATTAATTTAGAAAAGATTGTGTGTGTCTAGAGTCCAGTATGTCAATATTAACTTAAAAACGATTGTGTGTATAGAGTCCAGTATGTCAATATTAACTAAGAAACGAATATGTGTGTGTCTAGAGTCCAGTATGTCAAAATTAACTAAGAAACGAATATGTGTGTGTGTCTAGAGTCTAGTATGTCAATATTAACTTACAAACGATTGTGTGTGTCTAGAGTCCAGTATGTATATATTAATTTAGAAAAGATTGTGTGTGTCTAGAGTCCAGTATGTCAATATTAACTTAAAAACGATTGTGTGTATAGAGTCCAGTATGTCAATATTAACTAAGAAACGAATATGTGTGTGTCTAGAGTCCAGTATGTCAAAATTAACTAAGAAACGAATATGTGTGTGTGTCTAGAGTCTAGTATGTCAATATTAACTTACAAACGATTGTGTGTGTCTAGAGTCCAGTATGTATATATTAATTTAGAAAAGATTGTGTGTATCTAGAGTCCAGTATATCAATATTAACTTACAAACGATTTTGTGTGTCTAGAGTCCAGTATGTATATATTAATCTAGAAAAGATTGTGTGTGTCTAGAGTCCAGTATGTCAATATTAAATTAAAAACGATTGTGTGTGTCTAGAGTCCAGTATATCAATATTAACTTACAAACGATTGTGTGTGTCTAGAGTCCAGTATGTATATATTAATTTAGAAAAGATTGTGTGTATCTAGAGTCCAGTATATCAATATTAACTTACAAACGATTGTGTGTGTCTAGAGTCCAGTATGTCAATATTAACTTACAAACGATTGTGTGTGTCTAGAGTCCAATATGTCAAAATTAACTTAGAAACGAATATGTGTCTAGAGTCCAGTATGTCAAAATTAACTTAGAAACGAATATGTGTGTGTCTAGAGTCCAGTATGTCAATATTAACTTACAAACGATTGTGTGTATCTAGAGTCCAGTATGTATATATTAATTTAGAAAAGATTGTGTGTGTCTAGAGTCCAGTATGTCAATATTAACTTAGAAACGAATATGTGTATGTCTAGAGTCCAGTATGTCAATATTAACTTATGTCATCTACGTTGCAGATTCGTGGCTGTCAACCCAGGCGGCGGAGACCAGTGGATGCTGCGTATTCATCACGCACAGCCATCTGACGCTGGCACTTATCTGTGCCAGGTGTCTATAAGTCCTCCAATGTCAACGTCTGTTACTCTGTTAGTGACACGTAAGTGAAACGCTGTTGGAAGGGACATGTAGCATACTGGTGATAATCGAATCCTTACATGTATAGTTTTTCCTTTGCTAATAACAACAGAAATCTAATATGGCCATTAAGTTCAACCTTCTTCTCAGAAGATTTTTTTTTTTCAGCGTAGGGAAGGTCCTTCCTTAATCAAGTAAAGTACAAAGTACATAACGTCGTTGGCACATTAAGATTGTCAATATGCATATTTATATAAACTTTTAAATGTTTATGAATATACTCGTTATATATATATATATATATATATATATATATATATATATATATATATATGTATATATATATATATGTATGTATGTATGTATGCATATGTATATGTACATATATATATATATATATATATATATATATATATATATATATATATATATATATATATATATATAAATATATATATATATATATATATATATATATATATATATATATATATATATATATCAAAGAGAGAGAGAGAGAGAGAGAGAGAGAGAGAGAGAGAGAGAGAGAGAGAGAGAGAGAGAGAGAGAGAGAACGTTAATCAACAATTCAGTTATTTAATCATACGCTTTTATTATTCTATTTCCAAATAAATCTATAAATCCATTATCTCTGTCTTCATGTTATCACAGAAGCCGTAGCGAACATCCGGCCGGGTACGGAAGTGTACTTGAAAGCCGGAAGCCGAGTAGTCCTCGTATGCGAAGTGTTCGGATGTCCGTATCCGGCTTTACCTGCTTGGTACAGAGGACAACAGGTGAGACATTTTTAAGTAAAGGTGAGAGAAGAAGCGGTGTTATTGGTACTTGTTCTTAAAATGTTCTATTTTAGTTGTTCATTATTTCTTTTGTGGTTTATTTGTTTCCTTGTTTCATTTCCTCGATGGGCTGCTTTTTTTTTCTTACCCCTTGGGCTTATAGCATCCTGCTTTCCCAACTAGGGTTGTAGCTCAGCTAATAATAATAATAATAATAATAATAATAATAATAATGACGATGATAACTTTAATAATAATAATAATAATAATAATAATAATAATAATAATAATAATAATAATAATAATAATAATAATAATTTTCATGTATTAAAAACTTGTAGACTGTTGGTGACCATAGATTTTTCATCCTAATATCCTTTCGAGTGGAGTAAACCTTATAATTTTCCTTATTCACTGATGTAGGACCATGAAAGATATTAAATTAAGTTCTTTGATCATTTTGATATTTGCTTGTTATTTTACACTGATGCCCATCCAACATTGGCAAAGAGTATTATTCATTTCTCGCAAACTTTTGTTCATGGGATAGAATTCATTGTTATGCATTATAAAGTGAATAATTCCTTCATTTGTTTTCATCGTGGTGATTGAGAGCTGTATAACACTGTAATCCATGCTTGTATAAATTTCTTTTTAATTTTATTTTATTTTTTTGCCACAATTGTCTTTGAAGCGATAAAAAATATTAAATTTTACATGTAAATTACTGCTTTATTTCCGAATAGAGCAGTGATGTACAGCAGTTAGTTTTGAAAAGTAAATATAATGATTTATCGAAGTTGTTTTATAATTTATCTAATATATTTCATGTAAATCCCAAGATGATTAAATCCTTATTAAAAAATTAAATAAAAAAGCACTTAATTTCGTATTACCAGTTTAAAATCTTATAAACCCAAACAAAAAATTAAGATTGAAAATTGTCTGGAAGCTAATTTTCTACCGTTTTCTATATAGAAAAGAAGTTTTTCTAATTGATTATCTTTGGTAAGTTTAACGAGGACGGTCTTTGTAAATTATAATGAGATTTTCCCTATGAAAGCCTTTTCGTATGCCTCCACCAACTCAGCTTCACGAAGCCTCTTATTCTCTTAATTGAGTTCTATGTTTCTTTCAACCAATTTTCCACGGATTACGCGTTGTCTATATTAATTTTTTTTTTTTTTTTTTTTTTTTTTTTTAAAGGAGGAGGAATTGCACTGACTCGCAAAGGTGCCCTTTTAGCTCGGAAAAGCTTTCTACTAGATAATTGGTTTGACAAAATAATTCTAACCAATCAGCTAGTAGGAAACATTTTCGAGCTAAAAAGGCACCCCTGACTCGCAGGGGTGCCCTTTTAGCTCGGAAAAGATTCCTAATAGCTGATTGGTCGGTCAAAATAATTCTAACCAATCAACTAATAGGAAACATTTCCGAGTTAAAAGGGCACCCCCTGCGAGTCAGTGCAAATGCGCCTCATAATAATAACAATAATAATAATAATACTAATAATAATAATAATAATAATAATAACGAGGATTATTCTAGCGCTCTTGTTCTATATATATTTATATATATATATATATATATATATATATATATATATATATATATATATATTAATAACAATATAAATATTCCCTTTACCTCGTTAAAAAATTAAACATAATGGTAGAAAAATGAAAAAGGTGAGGATAAATGCGACACATAAAACAAAATCCGGGAACATATTTTTCCATTGGTCTATGGAAAATTCAAATTTATTCTTTTAGTAAAACGATAATTAATGGATAAAAATTGAGATATTTGTTCAGCAATGTTTAAAAGAATATTCCAGTCCTACAGCTGCGCATCGCATTAAAACCAAATTTATTGGCCATAAATCTATGATTGTATAAAATATATAAAATCTATGAACTCCTTCTGGAAGGTGATTCAAAATGGATGAATTTTATTACACCATCAATTTATAATAATATTCTTCATGTCTTTTTTATTACCTATTTTCGTTCTAATACTCCTTTACTCAAATCTTGCATCAAGAGGAGAGTCTTGTGTTATTATTATTATTATTATTATTATTATTATTATTATTATTATTATTATTATTATTATTAGCTAAGCTACAACCCTAGTTAGAAAAGCAAGATACTTTAAGCCCAAGGGCTCCAACAGAGAAAAATAGCCCAGTGAGGAAACGAAATAAGGAAATAAATGAACGATCTCAGAAATAATGAACAATTAAAATGATATATTTTAAAAACAGTAACAACATCAAAACAGATCTTTCACTTATAAACCATTAAAAGACTTATGCCGGTTAGTTCAACATGAAAACATTTGCTGGAAGTTTGAACTCTCGAAGTTCAATCGATTCAATTATAAAGTTATCCCAAGATCTATAGTGAAAGATCTTAACTTTTCTTTCATTCAATTACCATTCAGCTTCATTATTCATCCTCTTAAGCGTTTCTTTTATCCAGCATCTGCATTTCAAATATGCTTCTTATACTTATTACTGTATTTTTTTTTTTTTTTTTTTTTTTTTTTGCCGTACCATGAACAATATTCACCATGAAAATCTGAATCTAATTATATCCCATTCATGATTTTTCTCACCAATTTGGAAGGATATCATAATGGAGACCTTATTCTTCAGTTAAAATTCTTCCTTTCTAAGTTCATTTATCAAAAAAAAAAAAATGATTTAATAGAAATTAATGCATTTGTTACTCCCCTGGCTACTGAACCCTAACAGGACATTCCTTTTGTGTGATGTATCTAATCAGGAATTAACTTCTTTTATCACTATATTGATCATTGGAAATTCCATCTTTTATTGTTGGCATTCCTCCTTCCTTCATGCTTGCATTCACAATTCTTTTTCATCGATTCATTACCCCCATCATTGGATTTTCTGATTCCTCATGTATTTTTAACATTTTGGTATCCTAAATAGTTCCTATTTTTCTTCCATCTTTTTTTTTTTTAAATGCAGAATTTAATGTGACTTTGTTTCATGTTATAAGGGAGACTTCACTTCTTATAAATTCAGTTATTACTAAGAAAATGATCATGAAAACTTTAAGGAATGTACTGTGGCCTCGGAAATAAAAGAGTTCATTACCAATCATGTATTAATGTTTCTTGCGTTTCTGAAGAGCATATGTATTGCATTTAAAGGTTTAAGGTTTAAAGGCCGCTCATGAATGGCAGAAGCAAGAGACAGTGACATTGCCCTATCAAGCAGGACAATGCCCTAGAGACTGACCATATATATGATTAGCACCCAAGCTATCTCTCCACCCAAGCTAGGATCAAGGAGGGCCAGGCAATGGCTGCTGATGACTCAGCAGATAGACCTATAGGCTCCCCTAAACCTTCCATCTTTAGCTCACAAGGATGGTGAGGTTGCAGCGACCAAAGAAATGAGAAAAAATGGAAGCCTTTATTTGCTATTGAACTGATTATATCTACTGGTACTCCAATCCTTTCAAATTTGTTCAAATCTGATATAGTAAATTATTGAAACGTAAAAATCTTTATATATCTTTATATAAGACAGCATTTTACGTTAGTAAATTAATCAATTAAAATTTGAATTATTCCCCCATACAGAATCTCTAACGTAAACAGACTACAGAAAATAGTCGCACGATAATCTTATTCAAAGGCTTCAGTATTCTAATTCTATAAATAGAAAAACCTTTTTCAAGAAAAGCTTTCTGATGATTGGTATGTCTTCGTCTATTGTCAACTATAAGAAGTCCAACAAGACAGCAAAGATTGCATCTGAACCCTAACCAAATAGGAAATGGGAAAGTGGCCTTTTCCAAAGTGCCTTTGTAATATGCAGAGTTTATCAGAAAGACAAACATGCTTTGAAAAATCTAATAGCAATTGTTTTTTCTTCATTGTAATGTGTATTTTAGTTAGTGTTTATCAAAGGATACTGGTTTAAAAGATTAATTGCTATATCCTCACCTATCAGTGCAAATAACTGTCAGTTTAGCATATACAATATCACTTAGTGCCGTTGTAAACATATTTTTTTTTTTTTATCTCTTGTGTATTTTTTTAGGTAATAGTTTAAAAGATTAATGACTATTTCCCCACTTCCTTATTTCTCTTCCTCTTGTTATGTTAAAGTTTATATAGTTCATATAGGAGATATTCATTTGAATGTTGTTACTCTTGTTAAAATATGCTATTTTTCCTTATTTCCTTTCCTCGCTAGGCTATTTTCCCTGGTGGAGCCCCGGGGCTTATAGCATCCTGTTTTTCCAACTATGGTTGTAGCTTAGAAAGTAATAATAATAATAATAATAATAATAATAATAATAATAATATTATTATTATTATTATCATTATTATTATTATTATTATTATTATTATTATTATTAATAATAATAATAATAATAATAATAATAATAATAATAATAATAACCACTGCAAAACTCACTGTCAATTTAACGTATACAATGCCCCTTCGATCACCAGCTTATATTCCTTATTCCAAAGCTTCAAGACGGCACAGAAACCGAAGAAGGTCACATACAAGTTACATCTCCTCCAACCACACTGTCCTCATCTACACCGACTCCTTCAGACAG
>NC_090731.1:17324708-17327208 GCF_036898095.1 Palaemon carinicauda | reverse complement strand
CTATAGGCTCCCCCAAACCCCCCAAACTTAGCTCATAAGGATGGTAAGGTTGCAGACACTAATGGCACTAACGAGTCTGAGCGGGACTCGAACCCCCGACTGGCAAACACGAGGCAGAGACGCTGTCTTTCTATTCGGCCTAATATGGTCTTTGTAGATATTTTATATATCGCGGAGAGTAAACATATTGGAGAGAAAGTTTTCAGGTTTTTTGTGTTTCACTTTTGTGAATAAGTATAATGATAAAGTTTTTCCAAGCCATAAGTATAGAGCATTCTTGCAGACATTTTGTGTAAAGTTCAACCAGTTTTAATACCATGAAATCTCTTCCATCTATTATTAAATCAATTATTGGTCCATCTTTTGCTGCTATTCCTCCGTTCATGCCTTTTAATGCTCTCTGTGCTTCTCTTTCAGTTACATTTGCTCCCGGCTCAGGTATTTCATTATTCCTATTGGTAAAGTTATGTCTTTTAACACTATTGTATAGCACTGTTATTAAATCAATTATTGGTCCTTCTTCTCCTGTTGCTATTCCTCTGTTCATGCCTTTTAATGCTCTCTGTGCTTCTCTTTCAGTTACATTTGCTCCCGGCTCAGGTATTTCATTATTTCTATTGGTAAAGTTATGTCTTTTAACACTATTGTATAGCACTGTATAAGAATCCTCTGCAATCTTTATCACTCCATCTCTGTTGTTGATAATATTTCCAATCTCAATCTTCAAAGCAAACATCCGTTGGCGCCCTGTTCCAGGTCTTCTTTTCATTAATTTTGGTTTGATCGTGTTAGTTTGAACTTTGGTTTTTAGTTCGTTTATTGTTTTTGAGATATCATATATATATATATATATATATATAGAGAGAGAGAGAGAGAGAGAGAGAGAGAGAGAGAGAGAGGGGGGGGGGGTGGGGGGAAGGACACAAACAATGATATTTCATTACAATACCGCATATATATATATATATATATATATATATATATATATATATATATATATATATATATATATATATATATATATATATATATATATATATTTACATATATACATATATATAGACAGTATATATATATATATATATATATATATATATACACACACATTATATACATATATATTATATATATACATATGTATATATATACATATATATACATATGTATATATACATATATATACAGATAAACGTGAAAATGAGCAGGAATTTGGCAAAGATTTTCTCTGTATACTAATTCACAACAGAACAGGACGATGAATGTAGTCTGCATATCAATAAGCTAGTTTTTTTTTTCTGCGAAACATTGAGTTATTAATTACAATGCCTCCATTAGTCTCTGAAGAGAGAATATTGCACGCAATAGCAAGTTTCAGTTTTCAATGATAATTAGAAGGGCAGTGAATGTGGTACGAATGTATTTCGTATTGTATAAAAAGAATCATACAGTAATGTATCGGTATCGAAAAGTAAATATTAGATTTTTGCATTTGTCTAAAAAAGATATTAATGAAAAATAATCTTACAGTAATGTATCGGTAATGAAAAAGAATCATACAGTAATGTATTAGTATCGCAAAGTAAATATTAATTTTTTTTCAATCTTCTAAAAAGATATTAATGAAAAATGCTTTCGGCCAAGTTGTACATACACACATGCATATATATATATATATATATATATATATATATATATATATATATATATATATATATATATCCATATATGTATGTATATATATATATATATATATATATATATATATGTATGTATATATATGCATTATACATATATGTATATATATATACATATATATATATATATATATATATATATATATATATATATATATATATTATGCTGTACATATATGCATATATGTATATATATATATATATATATATATATATATATATATATATATACATATATGTGTGTGTGTACTCTATAAATAAATATCGTCTAATGTACAAGCCCCTGAGTTAAAAATGTCAATCAAGATCGAGATTTTGACCGTTCACCAATCTTTGAAAACCGAATCATTAAAAAATCCTTAATAGGATTTATCAATATAAAATTTATGTCCCACCAAGGTATTAGCAATAATGCATATAAACAGTTGACACTAGTTACCATTGCAACGTATCCAGTCAATTATCTCTAGGACCCTTTCATAAGAATAATCAGGCCTTCTCCATTATGAGGCTCAATACTACACAGTATTCTAGAAGTTTTATTCCAGCTGTGACCAAGTTGTGGAATGATCTTCCTAATCGGGTAGTTGAATCGGTAGAACTTCAAAAGTTCAAATTTGCAGCAAACGTTATGTTGAACAGACTGAAATAAGTCTTTTTATAGTTTATATATGATGTATCTGTTTTAATGTTGTTAATGTTTTCTAAGATATTTGATTTTATTTTTTCTTGTTTCTTGTATCGTTTATTTATTTCCTTATTTTCTTTCCTCAATGTGTTATTTTCCCCTGTTGGAGCCCTTGAGC
>NC_090731.1:17264708-17312208 GCF_036898095.1 Palaemon carinicauda | reverse complement strand
TTTATTTTTTATGAGCCTTTTTATATTCATTCTTGTATCTATTTCTATATTTTCATTAGTTTTTCTTTCCATGATCAAATATTACATAAAACTTGCTGCGATTAAAAACACAAACAGGCATTGAAACCAAAAGGTATTTTTCTAAAGATAAGAAACATACTAAATTAAAGGAAACCTGATCATCCTTTGATCAAAGACTGAACAAACCCTCTCAATGCCTTTGAAACTGCAACGATTAAGAAAAAAAATTCAATACCTCATAATCTTCTTTATGAAAACTAAGCTTTGAAGAAAAATATTACACTAGACGTAAATATTATCCATTCACTGACGAAGTATAAAGCGCCCTCAGGTTTCGTCAACTTTAAGCATTAACTTTTTCCTCTCTTTGATAAGACAATAAACATATTTATAGCTAAGGAAATGGGTATTACACCAGATGTACACATTATACATTCACTAACAAGGTACGGAGCGCCCTCTAGTTTAGTCAACTTCAATAATTAACTTTTTCCTTTCTTTGATAAGAGCATAAACATATTTATAGCTAAGGAAATGGGACCTTTAAAGTAAATTTATTATCACCTGATTAGTGAGATTGGTTTCGTATTAACCTACTTGCTTAAATATGCTAGTGACGGTGCCGAGAGAAAGGTTGTGAACTCAAAGGCAGTAGGAAAGCAACTGAGTTCATTTATTAAAGAACACTCTCCTTTATATACAAAACCTCAAGGCAAGAGGAAATTACATGTTCGAGAAAATGACAATGTTACACAGGCGACACGCAGACATGTTTATTCGGGTTCTTTTTAGTGCGAGGGAAGAGCGAAGATACAAGCATAATATATACAAAAGGAATTATGTACAATTGTGTGACACACGGTTGGTACACTAGAGTACGTATCACATTATATCCTAATCTGATACTGTCAAACAACATATCTAGATTCAGTGCTTCCAATGGGCGCCGCTATCATTTATTATTATTATTATTATTATTATTATTATTATTATTATTATTATTATTATTATTATTATTTCTTGCTAAGCTACAGCCCTAGCTGGAAAAGCAGGATGCTATAAGCTCAAGGGCTCTAACAGGGAAAATAGCTCAGTGAGGAAAGGAAACAAGGAAAAATAAGATATTTCAAGAGACCATAAAACTCTGGTAGTAGATTTTTCATCACAACAAACAATACAACTAATAACTTCAAAGGTTCAAAATTACAGCAAATGTTTGTATGACGTACAGGCTGATATAAGTCTTTTTATAGTTTATATGTGAAGTATCTATTTTAATGCTGTTAATGTTTTTAGACTATTTCATTTTAATTGTCCATTACTTCTTATATCGTTTATTTATTTCCTTAATTGTCTCTCCTCACTGTGCTATTTTTTCCTGTTGGAGCCCTTGGGCTTATAGCGTCTTGTTTTCGTAACTAGGGTTGTAGCTTAGCTAGTAATAATAATAATAATAATAATACTAATAATGATGATGGTAATTATTATTATATTGTGGTGGCCGATGTGGTAACGTCCCTAACTGGTGAAGGCCAGACTGGAGTTCGAATCCTCCTCAAACCCGTTAGATTTGCACCTCACTCCAAGCTGCATTTACCTAGACTGAAAGTTTTTTAACATGCGTTAAGTCCAGTTAAGAGAGCAATGTCAGACGAACAACACCGTTATATTCCGTTAGGTGGAAGTCGAGATGCCTCAGGTAACAGACTGAATTCGTGAGGTGGAAAGTGGAGCGAGCGCTTGAGCGTTTGTAGTAAAAAAAAAAAAAAAAAAAAAAAAAAAAAAAAAAAAAAAAAATAACATGATTTTAATGATAAAAAACGGGAAATTCTAAAGTATTAGGTAGTTTGACACTGAAGTTTGGTTATGTGTAGCAGGCTCATGTATTAAAAAAAAAAAGATATCGCATGATTTTAATGATAAAAAAAGGAAATTCTAAAATGTCAGGCAGTTTGACACTGAGGTTTGGTTATGTGTAGCTGGCTCATGTATTTAAAAAAAAAAAATGAAATTTTCCTTTGGGTGTTTCGTGCATGATTGATTAGAAAGTTGGAATGGAGTCTCAAGAAAATGGAAATTGGAGGTTGACACCGACGTTGGAAATAATTTTCTTTACGCTTTCGCTTTTCAATCCAATTTAGATAAGAACAACTCAAGTCGCTGTAGCATTTATTTTTTAACTTGAGTATGTTTATGTATACAGTATATATATATATATATATATGCATGTATGTATATATATATATATATATATATATATACTGTATATATATCTATATATATAGATATATATAGATATATATATATATATATATATATATATATATATATATATAATGTACAGTATGTATGCATGTATATATGCTATACTGTATATACATATATATGTATATATATTTATGTATATATATACAGTATATATACATATGTGTATGTGTATATATGTATATATACATGTACATATATATATATATATATATATATATATATATATATATATATACATACATATATACATACATATATATATATATATATATATATTATATATATATATATATATATATATATATATATATATATATATATATATATATATGTGTGTGTGTGTGTGTGTGTGTGTACACATGTGATTATATACAGACACATGATATATGTATATACTGTATGAGTTTGCACTCTCAAGCGTATATATAACTACATAAGCGTGTTCATGTGCGTGTATATTATTCCACTGAAAGAAACTAAAACTGTCTTTAAATTGGAAAGCATGGTGCCACAGTAAATATTATATCAAAGAAACGTATTGGAAAAATGGTCAGAATAGGATGATAGATAGCATTCAGCTTTTTACACCGAATATTACTCGTTTATTGTCAAATCCACATTTTCGAAACAATTTGAAATGTTTTCCAAGTGCTTCAGTCTCCTCTTAAAAGACTTAATGTCTTCAGTCTTTCCAACGCTTAGTGGCAGCTTGTATAGTGTTGGGGCCGCATATTTGAAAGCTCTAGAACCTAAAGTAGACATATATATATATATGTATGTATATATATATATATATATATATATATATATATATATATATATATATTGGTTCCAGTAATTTGAATACATCTATAACTATTTTCGTGAGAACACGATTTATTGACTACACAATATGTAGCAATTCACCGAGCCACTAATACTGGAGTAGGAAATATTTAATCAAACAGAGCTCTTGAACGATTACCGAGCAGAATATCTTCAAGGGTGAAAAGCGTTTAATATCTGGAACTAGCCATATGGACGTGGAAAAGCTTTTATCATTAAATCAGAAGAAAAATATTCAAAATAAATGTTAAATCTGATGCAATGTGCATCAGTACCACAATCCTTGATACTGAAAACCTAACGAATAATGCCTAGGTTTCTGGCAACATTGGCTGATAATTCATCTTTATTGAAGGAAAAAATGTATGGATCGCAAACAATGTCCAATATTAAATATTCAGAAATTTCCTCTATTTCGTATTATCCTCTGTTGCTGTGCTCGAGTATTGAGAATGGATTCTTTCAGGACAGCACGGGACATTAGACATTAAAATATTTTACGAAACAGAATACTCGTAAGAGGAAATTAGCTGAATGAAACATGAAAAAAAAAAAACAATTGCCTTGTTATAATAACAAAAGCAAAAGGGGAATATCATTGCAAAACTTAAATGATTACCACTTTTCCCTTATGACTTATCATAAATTTTAGTTCTCTTGCTTGAGGGTACACTATCTAATTTCTCTACCTCTTGTTTTTTTTTAAGTTTTTACAGTTTATATAGGAAATATTTATTTCAATGTTGTTACTGTTCTTAAAATATTTTATTTTTCCTTGGTCCCTTTCTTCACTGGGCTATTTTCTGTGTTGGGGCCCCTGGGCTTATATCATCCTGCTTTTCCAACTAGGGTTTTAGCTTAGCAAGTAATAATAATAATAATAATAATAATAATAATAATAATAATAATAATAATAATAATAATAACTATGAAGAGGAGCGAGATTCGCAAACCCAACTGATAATAAAGCTATTTCTCGTCTACATGATTAACATACAGGGAAGTGATAGAAAGGGATCCTATAAGCATTTAATCAAATGATCCCATCTTAAAAACACAAAGAAATAATGCAACAGATAAAAAGCTGATAAAGATGGGTAGCAAAACCAGTACATTCCGTGATGAACCCTTTTATAGTAATGAGGTAAAGACGTTACGTAAAGCCTTACCAGATCCCAGACCACAAGTTTTACTCTCTACTTTCCCCTCGATTGTCTCCCCTGACCAAAAGACCTTGTGCTCTTTTTAAAAGTGTCTAACCCCGCCTATTATTGCTGTGGATGAACATATTATTGCCCTCCAGCTAAGGGGGGTCTGCCGGACACCTTTCGCCGTTTCATAATTACTCGCGGTTAGAATCATCAGTAGTTCGTTTAAATAGGTTAAAGTACAGTGCTGCAGAGGTTTGCTTGTTCTCTTTCTTTCCTTGTAACCAATGCGTTCTGTTCTGTAAAGATTGCCTTGCCTTATGCAAGACACGGGCTCTTGCGTTGGCAGCCTGTAAGCGAATGTGATTGGAATTTACTTTAATTTACTTTGAAAGAGGGAGAAACCAATGCGTTAAGTTACACGACGTCCAGCTTGCTTTGTTATTTCGACTCTTAACGAGATAGAAAAAAATGAGCAGTAGAACATATGTAAACAGGGTAAAATGGAGTAAAGATAATGAAAAATTAGACTAGATTTGCAATTGTGTACCCATCGCTCAGCAGAGAAATTAAGATAAATATGACATTTAAGGAAAAATGTATGATTAAAGGTTAAAAAGTGGTTGACTTACAGAAGGTTTTTACTGATAACTTTTATAACTGTGTGTGTGCATGAGACTGCTATTGAAAAATATTGCAACGATAAAATTTTAGAAGGTTATGACATGCATATCACTAACACGCCATTTAGAATGATAAGGTGTGGAACTTATTGTAAAAAGAACTGAAATAGTCCATTGTGGAAAGTTAAACTGTAGCATTTTCTGAAAGATGTTCTTTCAGAAAAAAATAAGGAAAATTACTATGACGAAAGATATAAATATAAGGGAGAACGTTCTTACATACTGTATGTGGTAACAGTAGCTATCATGGTAGAATATGGTTATCTATAGCACTTGGTGAATAGAATACATAGCGAATAATGTATGACCTGACCATGGTATACAAAAATCATGATTTACAGTAAGCTTACCCATGCTTCCATATGTGAAAATATAAATGCAAATGTAAGTAACAATATTGAATTTGATCAAGTGTTTAAACCACATTCGTTTCACAGCATAAGTGATCATGATCAGAATTTTCCTTGGTAAATATATGGTGTAGTGTTTTGAATAGCCTGAGTTGAAAACCATCCATATTAATGGTAGAATTAACATCAATTCGTACAATTAAATTACGAGAATTACCACTTTAAAATCAGTACCGATTCCACCAAGTTGAAGCGAAAAGTGTTTCTCGAAATTATGATTCGTATCTGTCTGCAAATATAAACTGCAATATTTTTCATTGCTCATGAATCTACAGCAGAGGATAAGCACGCAACTTTTTATGAATAAATTCCCACTGGAAAATTACGTGAACCATTACTACAAAATTGATAAAAATCAAATCAAACCGAAATGGAAAGTGTTCCCCGAAATCTCACAGAAAACGCTCGAAGAAGAAAACGGACAAGTAATGATTTGTTTTGATGTTGAGCGCCCCTAGCGGCCGAAGTTGGAAGTAGTCAGTGAAATGGAGAGTCTAGTGGTGACGAGCAGCTGATCGCTTCAGTATGAGATTGTCATGTGTACTGTGAACGTTGGCCTTTCTAAGTGAATATCATGACCCGGACAAATTTTCTGAAGTTTGTAGCATTACTAGCTACCTTAATCTCTACGATCGGTGCCTCGCAACAACGGGAAACGCGAAGGACTCACCCTGGAGATGTGTATCACAACCAATTTGCTGTTCACATTCCCGAAGGAGGAAATGCAGCTCAAGATATAGCTTCGAGTCATGGGTTTACGAACTTGGGCCAGGTAAGGCACGGGAGAAATGGTTTCTTTGCCAATGAAAGTTATACACAGTTCGTCTTTGTAGGTTTATGTTCTGGTTTACATTGCGTATGTGCTGTCATATGTTTTAGGGTGTGAGACACAGAGACCGAGAGGGGGGAGTCAGTCACTCTTTGCCTGAGGTCGAAACGAAAGTGAAACCCCCGAACTTTTTACTCTCGTTTCGTCAGTAATGTTTTTTTTTACTTATATATATTTCCTATCTCCCCCACCCCTTTAAATCTGTACACGTGGATGTGTGTGTGTTAACGGTTAGGGAGTCTGGGAGTATTTATGGCCTAGTTTTGAAAGGTCGTACTTTAGAAAAGGTTACGGAGAATCATGTCCCTTTTGATGTTTGGTGTTTACATTTGTTTTAAGGTCCCCAAAACAGCAATTTCGTATACGACTTGATATTCATACTTCTTTATACTGTATTTATTTATAGATGGGAATTTTGAACCGTTTTGTAAAATAAATTCTAAGTTACAACCTATTACATAACATCTTATCATGTTTCACTATAAATATAAAAAGCCTAGGCCTATTGTGTAATCGTTCTTCGTAGAGAGAGAGAGAGAGAGAGAGAGAGAGAGAGAGAGATTCGCGGCGAAGCAAACCTAATATTCAGTACCAAGAATAGTCGAGATTTATGCTCTAAAGGGCAAAGTTTATCTGCGCCATGCGAAAGTCAATCCCATAATGTCGTGTGAGACGGTAACTTCATCTTTTATTTTGGGCAAGAATTCTATGAAGGAAAATAGTCCGGTGGGAAACCCGTGTTATTTCAATGATATATATATATATATATATATATATATATATATATATATATATATATATGTGTATATATATATATATATATATATATATATATATATGTATATATATATATATATATATATATATATATATATATATGTGTGTGTGTGTAATCACGCTAATAAAAGATAGGTCTAACCCACTCTTCATTAGAATTTTTTATTATTATTAATATTATTATTTGCCAAGCTACAACCCTAGTCAGAAAAGCAGGATGCTATATGCCCAAGGGCTCCAATAGGGAAAATAACCCAGTGAGGAAAGGAAACAAGGGAAAATTAAATATTTTAAGAACAGCAACAATCAAAAGAAAATTTATAAAATAACTCACCAGATATAGGCTAGTAAGATTACAGAGACACAGCCAAGTTCGAATGAAATGCTGAGAGAATTAAGAAAAGGAAGAAAAGAATTTCGTATACCGGTACCTCTCTCAGGCCACACTTTTTCTTATCCCCCGGGCTTGGGCTACTTCAGGTTACTAGGCTGACCATCCCATCTGCGTTACTTGAAAAGGTCATGCGTTTGCGCGTCGTGTGTGAAAGGATATAAGACATACAAAGTACATTTTCATTAAGATGTATCTAAGGGGTTGTTTTGATTTTGGAATATCGACAGAATTCATTGGAAAATTAATTTTGAATATATTAAAAAGGGAGTTGAACTAAAGCAATGCATGTGTTGAGTGATTTATACTTATGTTTCAGTATAGATCCAACTAAACTGGAGAAAGATATACCTGTATTTCAGCATGGATCCAACTAGATTAAAGACATATACTTTTATTTCAGTATGGATCGAACTAAACTGAAGAAATGTATATTTCAGTATGGATGCAACTAAACTGAGGAAGTTATACCTATATTCCAGTATGGATCCAACTAACCTGAAGAAGGATATACTTCTATTTCAGTAGGGATTGAACTAAACAGAAGGAAGATATACTTACATTTCAGCATGGATCCAACTAAATTAAAGACATACTTATATTTCAATATGGATCCAACTAAACTAAAGGAAGATATACTTAAATTTCAGTATGGATCCTACTAAATTAAAGAAAGACGTACTTATGTTTCCGTGTGGATCCTACTAAACTGGAAAAAAAAGATATACTTATATTTCAGTAGGGATTGAAGTAAACTGAAGAAAGCTATATTTCAATATGGATCCAGCTAAACTGAAGGAAGATATACTCATATTTCAATATGAATCCAACTAGACTGAAGAAAGATATACTTATATTTCAGTAATGATCGAAGTAAACGGAAGAATGATATATTTCAGTATGGATCCAACTAAACTGAAGGAAGATATACTCATATTTCAATATGAATCCAACTGGACTGAAGGAAGATACACTCATATTTCAGTATGGATCCAACTAAACTGAAGGAAGATATACTCATATTTCAATATGAATCCAACTGGACTGAAGGAAGATACACTCATATCTCAGCATGGATCCAACTAAAGTAAAATCATAACGACACTAAACCGATGGGAAGAAAATATAAGTCATGCACACAGCAAGTCTCCCGAGAGTACAACCTGTGCTTACGATGCATGAACATGTGTACATGTGTGCGTGCGCTTACATAAAGGACTCTTGCATAGACTAAACACAGCAATTACCATCTGACGCTGTGTGCAATGGTTGAATCGACATGAATACCTGCCACCAAGTGTGTCAAGACCACGATCTTGATTTGCAGTCACCGTGGAATAGAAAGTGACACTCGGCGTCTTGTGAGAGACACCTTTTTTTTCTTTCGTAAAACTCTCGCCTCATTTTTTTTCGTAATAGCTGAGACTTTTTTATGCAATGACTTGGAATATACTCTTTCATTCTGCTACGTTTGTTCCAGTCGTCGATACTTGGGAGGTGGTATTCTTTTTTTTTTTTTTTTTTTTTTTTTTTTTTTCATTTTTGTGCAGTGACTTAAATAAACTGTACTTTTTCATTCTGCTACGTTGTTCCAGTCTGCTCTACTTATTATTATTATTATTATTATTATTACTTGCTAAGCTACAACCCTAGTTGGAAAAGCAGGATGCTATAAGCCCAGGGGCTCCAACAGGGAAAATAGCTCAGTGAGGAAAGGGAACAATGAAAAATAAAATATTTTAAGAAGAGCAACAACATTAAAATAAATATCACTTTATAAACTATAAAAACTTTAACAAAACAAGAGGAAGAGAAATAAGATATAAGATAGAACACTGTGCCCGGGTGTACTTACTTTGGATGTTATATTTTTTTTTTTTTATCAACGAGAACTTAAAATATTTGGAATATATATCTTTAAAGCTGTGATTTGAATAGTTTTTTTTCTATTTACCAATACTTTGAACATTGTGATGTATTTTTTCATTATCGAGATCTTGGAATATTTGGAATATCTTTCTTGATAAGCTGTGCTTATAATGGTTTTAATTTCTCTTTACTAGAATGTAGTTTATTAACATTGAATGGGATATTTTTCTAATGTAACAACATTTTAGAAAACTTATATCCGTTTGCATCAAGCTCGAAACATACTTTTTCTTTCATGATTAGCTTCGAATATATTTTTCTGTCCCCCCCCAAAAAAAAAACTTTTAGTATTGTGATATTCTACTAAAATCTGGATTATATCTTAGCATTTACCAAAATTACTCGAAATATAAGTTTCTGTTCTGAATCCGTGAGAAGTATTATATATTTGTCTATATTTCTGTAGAAACAACTTTGGATGTTAGATTTTTCCTTCTAATAAAATCTGTAAGGTTTTAAGTGGGATACATTTTTCTATTTAACAATAACTTCGAAAATTACATTTTTCCATCAAGCTAGTTTGAGTATCGTAATTCTCCATCGTTAGTGTATAATATACTGTATATATATATATATATATATATATATATATATATATATGTATATATGTGTGTGTATATATATATATATATATATATATATATATATATATATATATATATATATATGTGTGTGTATATATATATGTGTATATATATGTATGTATCTCTCTCTCTCTCTCTCTCTCTCTCTCTCTCTCTCTCTCTCTCTCTCTCTATATATATATATATATATATATATATATATATATATATATATATATATATATAAAATGATTCGGTCTTTCTCTGACTTGAATCATTATAGTCTTCCACTGTAAGTCAACAAACAATATTCATTCATTTGTATATCTTTTATTTACCCCACAGCTTTGTACAAACATAAGACATGTTCCATCTATTGGTGAATAGTTGAACTATTTCATCGTCCAATTGTTTTGGAAATTATTAATTTCTTAATTTTTTTAGTCCAATATAAAATTAAATTCAAGTTTTCCGTTTTCCAGCTACTTAAAGTTTTACCATTTTTAATGCGATAATAACTTTTTTATTATTTTTTTATTTTTAAGGAGCTAATTGGATCAATAGTTATTTTTTAAACTTTTTTTTTTATAATTTTTAGGAGTTAAGGGGATAAATATTTTGCCTTTTACGTTACCTACAATATATATATATTTTTCTCAAACCAGATATAAGTATAATTTTATACTTTTTATTTCATGTTCACTATGATTTTTTTTTTTTTAGTGCGACCTGTAACGATTTTGTTTTCCTTCTTGAACAAATAAAGAATAGTTTTCTGTTTCCAAGAAATTTTTATTTTTTTCCTCAATAAACTTCAATGATTACTGTTTTCCTGCGATTTAGAGTATACATAATGATATGTCAATCCGTATGAAAGATTTAATAAGACTCGCCGTATATATAATAATTTGTCAATCGATAAAAAAAAAAATTAATAAAGACATTTATACGTTTTCACTCTACAATTATCGAACTGTTTATACTGTATCGATATACTAGAAATGCTCTTGTTATATTATAGTTTTTATTTTAAGTCTTTGATAGCAAAGAAATAAAGCCTGAAACATTAATCAAAATTTCTTCGAATCAAAGAGAAAGAATGACGGAAACTTGGTTTTGGAAATGAAAAATCTGAATATGGTAAAGGATTCAATTGTCATAACGTGCATTTCGCATGTGTATATTGAATACAATTTGAACAAAATATATTTTATTAGGTTTTGCATGTAAGAATCTTTAGTATGTCTCACTGGGTCACCATTCTATTTGCCTACTGCATTTGATATATATATATATATATATATATATATATATATATATATATATATATATATAAATGTTTATACATACATATATATATACAGTATATATATAGATATATATACGTATGTATATGTTTATACATACATATATATACAGTATATATATATATATATATATATATATATATATATATATATATATATATATATATATATATATATATATATATACATATACATATACATACAGTGTATAGATATTTATATATACACACATATATATGTATATATATACTCTCTCACACACACATATATATATATATACATATATATATATATATATATATATATATATATATATATATATATATATATTGCAACCGTGTCCAAAAAATTTTCAAGCGTAAAGTATTGCATGACTGGGAAAAAGCTACTTGAACCTAATCGACCGGCAACAACGTTACCCAAGGCTAGACCCCTTTCATTTTTCATAGTATAGAATCAATTTTCCTCAACACACGTAAAAGTGCAGGAAGAAGTTCGGCCGATGTAATACCACCCTTATGATATAGCGTGGAAGTTTTATTGAAATATATCTATATTTTAGAATTATGTAAATGATTTCACTCTATTTTTTATACAAGTTTGAATGGGTAATGCATTCAAATTATTATTATTGTTATTGGTATAATTCATTCGATTTTTTAGTCAAGTTTGAATGGCTATTGCACTCATATTATTATTATTATTATTATTATTCCTTCTATTTTTTAGTTAAGTTTGAATGGCTAATGCATTCATATTATTATTATTATTCCTTCTATTTTTCAATCAAGTTTGAATGGCTAATGCATTCATATTATTATTATTATTATTATTATTATTATTATTCCTTCTATTTTTTAGTCAAGTTTGAATGGCTAATGCATTCATATTATTATTATTATTTATATTATTACTGCCTCTGCCAAAGCGTTTATATTTTGGAGTTTGTTTATTTATTTATTTGTCTTTGTTCTATGGACAAGATTTGTTATTATCATCAATCTTATTATTATTATTAGATTAGCTACAACCCTTGCTGAAAAAGAAGGATGCTATAAGCGCAAGGATTCCAACAGGGATAAATAGTCCAGTGAGAAAATGAATTATATAAACTATATGAGAAGTAGGGAACAGTTTAAATTAGATATTTTAAGAACAATTTATCAATATTTACAGAATAAAAAAAGAAATGTCTAACGGCTTCATTCCCTCTTTTGTGCGTGCGTAGGTGTTACGCCAAGCTAATTTACCTCCTGCTACTTGAAATACGCACAAGTCTGCAGTCTACATGACAAGACAAGAACTCTCGGTGCATTGCAAGAGAAACAAATGAAACTAAACCTGACCGACTGAGGAGAAGGTCTCTCTCTCTCTCTCTCTCTCTCTCTCTCTCTCTCTCTCGTTCGTGGGATTTGTTCCAGCGCTGTTTTCTCTTAGGGAGCGTAAAGAAACATTCGTATGTTTTCAGCTTACGCCATAATTTGGAGGCGCATGCGCGAATAATTTTGCGGGTAATTTAATCTTTAAATATGCGAGGTAATGTAACGAGCGGGAATATTCTTATCGGAGATTATTAAGACGAAAAAAATACCACAGTAGCTGGATTCCAGGACCGCTGGGCCCTGGTGTGGGGGAGGGGGGGGGGGGGGGGGGGGGGATGAGGCAAGCGGACGATAACCAGTTCCCGCATTTTCTTTTTTTTTTCTTTTCGCTATTTTCTTTTTTAGTATCTAAGCTGCCTCACCAATCTCCGGTTGGACGGATTCCAAGTAGGCCAAATGCCTTGACTAGAATCTGCGAAAAATGATCGTCTGTCAGTTCCAAAATGCAGGCGACTGATCCCGGGCCTCCACATCTGGAAAAGATTAGCTTCATTGCAATTCTGGAAGGATCTGGAATGAATGGAACGGATTTTTTGAAAATGAAATACATTGCGGGACAAGCTGGATTTTTTAAAATTCTCAAACGCACATGTTGTATGTATATATATATATATATATATATATATATATATATATATATATATATATATATATATATATATATATATATATATACTGTATATATACTGTATATATATATATATATATATATATATATATATATATGAACTGTATATATAATATTTCCGTTCACACTCTCCGTCCTTCGGGTAAGGGGAGAGGGAGTAGTCATACCCTGTGGAAAGGGGGGAGAGTTGTGTTCGTGTGTTTGTATATCTATCTAAATATTTAGCCATCATTTTGACGGGTCGCATACACTAGTATATATATATATGTATATATATATATATATATATATATATATATATATATATATATATATATATATATATATATATAATATAAATAATAGTTTTGTCACAAACATTATTAAGAAAGACCCATTTGTCTCTTGATATATAGTATGTTTATATGTATTTATATTGTGTATGAATGTATGCATGTAACGCATCCTACTTTTCCAACTAGGGTTGTAGCTCAGCTAATAATAATAATAGTATTAATAATAATAATCATGTAAAAGAGAGTATCTATAGGGAATTTTTCGTATTCCCCCCCTTTTTTGGGGGGTGGGGGGGGTCGTGTTAACTTTATCAACTTCGTGAACGTATGATGTTCAATATTTGTCGTTTGAACTTTTACAGCCGACTTTCCAAATCAAAGGGAAACCTGTACCAGTAATCGGATTTTTTTTTTTTTTGTGAAAATTGATATATAAAAGTAAGTACACTACGCTTTAGTGATTTAATGTAATATAACAAATATATATTTGCATTTACATGGAAATGCAATTTTTTGTTAATTAATTCATATACATTTAAACTTTCGTTATGTTATGTTTGTTTCGTAATACACGTTCAGTTGAATTCAGTTTAGTTTGTAAATGTCCAAGAGTCAATTTCCTTTTCAGTATATTAAATTATCTTATAAAACCTTCAAATATTTTATATAAATTTTATATGTACAAACGGTAATTAATAGATTCTGTCGTTTTAAACCTTTATGAAAAATGATTTATAATATAGTTGGGACCTAATTAATTTCAATATATGTCAGGCCTAACTTAAAGATTCTGAACATGTTTTTATGTTTTTATGTTGACCAGGCTGACATGAGTCTTTTTATAGTTTATATATGACATATATGTTTTTGACGTTGTTAATAGTTTATATAGGACATATCTGTTTTGACGTCGTTACTGTTTTTAGAATGATATATTGTTAATTTATTCTCATCAATTATTTATTTCCTTATTTCCTTTCCTCACTGGGCTATTTTTCCCTGTTGGAGCCCTCGGGCTTATAGCATCATGCTTTTCCAACTAGGGTTGTAGCTTGGCTAGTAATAATAACAATAATAATGATAATAATAATAATAATAATAAAATTCAGACTATGAAGCCTCCAACTATACAAGCCAGAATCGAACATGGAACATCTACCCGGAGTTAGATTTTCATCGAGAAATGTAATGTTTAAATCATTTAATTGAATTGAGTCAAATCTAGGTCTGAAGAAAGAGATGTCTCACCAAGGCTCACATAGAATATAATAAACGCTCTTCTCTTCTCTCGTCTTTTCAATTATGATTATAACCCATTTTTTTAAGCATTCCAGCTGTGACTAAGTTGTGGAATGATCTTCCTAATCGGGTAGTTGAATCAGTAGAACTTCAAAAGTTCAAACTCGCAGCAAATGTTTTTTATGTTGAACAGGCTTACATAAGTCCTTTTATTGTTTATATATATAATATCTGTTTTAATATTGTTAATGTTTTTAAAATAATTAATTTTAATTGTTCATAACTTCTCATGTCGTTTATTTATTTCCTTATTCCCATTCCTCACTTGGCTATTTTTCCCTATTGGAGCCCTTGGGCTTATAGAATCTTACTTTTCCAACTAGGATTGTAGGTTAGCTAGTAATAATAATAATAATAATGATAATAATAATAATAATAATAATATCTTCTTTCCCACCGTTATCCCTACATTAAGGGATCGGTTGCCTGATGCATCATCCTCTCTATCAAACCTCTTCTCTCCATATCATCCTTCACCATATCTCGCGCTAATATAAGTGCATAACTCGAAATAGCATATTCAGTAAAATTATCTATCTTGCTTGATTAGAGTTAACGGATGATAGTAACTGCAGATCAGAAGTCAGTAGTGTTCGCTCACGCGTTTCAAGAAAATTGGTTAAAAAGACTGGAATTATGCAAGCGCGCATGCGCCTTAAGGTTCGTTCACATATAGAAAGATATTTCTGTGTGTGGGTGTGAGCTATGACGAGCGTGGCCTTGTAAAAGTTTGCGGTTGTTGTATCGCTCATTGTTTAGGATTTTCTTCATAGGAGTGAAGTAAATTCCTCTATTGTTATGTGCCATTGTTGTGTAGGTTTCTTAGAGAAACTTCAAACTTGGAGGGGACATTTTATATTATTCAACAGCTAATTAATTCAGCAAACTTCCGTGTAGGATATGTATATTTAAATGTTTAACTATGATATACTTGTTTCTGTGGTTGGTTGAAAGTGTTTCTGTTATATATATATATATATATATATATATATATATATATATATATATATATATATATATACGGAAATTTGCTCGTATACCCTGGCATAGAAAACCCATAACCAGACAGGAGTGGAAGGACGTGTCTGAGGCCTTTGTCCTGCAGTGGACTAGTTACGGCTGATGATGTATATATCACCATCACCTCCTACGCCTATTGACGCAAAGGACCTTGGTTGCATTTTGCCACTCCCCCCTCTCTCTCTCTCTCTCTCTCTCTCTCGCTCTCTCTCTCTCTCTCTATGTATATATATATATATATATATATATATATATATATATATATAGATAGATAGATAGATAGATAGGTTAAACATGCCCAAAATCGAACCTGACTTAAGTGCCAGAAATCGTCATTGGTAAGTGAAGACGACTAGATTGTGTCTCGGCAGACGCCTTGCACTCATGACATGAGTGAGTGAGTCTGCTTCATCGTCATCAACTTCGTCTTATCTCGTTATCCGTGAAAATTGATACCAGTTTTACCCCCTCGAAGGAATTCACTCTCTCTCTCTCTCTCTCTCTCTCTCTCAAAATTCCGTCTTCTTTCTTCTCTGCACAGCAAACCATTATAATTCTCCTCTCTCTCTCTCTCTCTCTCTCTCTCTCTCTCTCTCTCTCTCTCTCTCTCTCTCTCTCTCTCTCAAAATTCCGTCTTCTTTCTTCTCTGCACAGCATACCATTATAACTCTCTCTCTCTCTCTCTCTCTCTCTCTCTCTCTCTCTCTCTCTCTCTCTCTCTCTCAAAATTCTGTCTTCTTTCTTCTCTGCACAGCAAACCATTATAACTCTCTCTCTCTCTCTCTCTCTCTCTCTCTCTCTCTCTCTCTAAATTCTGTCAACTTTCTTCTGTGCACAGTATACCGTCATAATTAATTCTCTCTCTCTCTCTCTCTCTCTCTCTCTCTCTCTCTCTCTCTCTCTCTCTCTAACCGTTATAACTCCGCCATGCTCATTAACTTGGCCCAAGATGCAACGAAATAGAATACTTTATGGTAGGGAATTATGGTTGATTGCGTCTTGCAGATATTTCTTCTTTGCAATTGGATTGTAGGAAGGTATGGCAAAAGAGGCTTAACGTAGGGTACATTGAGCGTCTTTTCGTTATGTATAATTTTAGTGATATTTATTTTTGTTTTTTTTGTTTGTTTATGCATGAATGTGTATGGGTACATATGTTTGAATAAACGTGTTAGTGTATGACTTGAGGCTTGTATGAACAAATGTTTTTATAGCGTTTACACACACATGCATATATATATATATATATATATATATATATATATATATATAAATATATATATATATATATATATATATATATATATATATATATATATATATGTGTGTGTGTGTGTACTAATATGTATATATATATATATATATATATATATATATATATATATATATATATATATGCGTTTATGTGTGTGTCTTCCATCAGTATCACTGGATGATTATACTGTACCTGGCATCCATTCCCCCATGTGTTCCGTTCACCAAGCTGTCAAACTTCTCGAACTTTGCCAGCTTCCAAATTTCATCTACGATTGAAAATCAAAATATGTAAATGGGACTTCGTAGTTAGCGGTCAGTACGATCTGCATTATCGTCTCTCTCTCTCTCTCTCTCTCTCTCTCTCTCTCTCTGTTGTAGGATTATTGTTTGGAGTTATTGGATTCCAGCCTCCTGTCCTTAAGTGGGGATCTAGTTACTGACGTAAAAAGGGTGAGTAGCTATGAAGAGGATGGAAGGAACACGTAAAAATGTTAGCATTTATTGATCTGCTGAACGCGAGGCGGTGGTCCGCGCTGAAGTGAGCAAATGGGAAGAATATCTTTGTGCGAATTTGAATCTTAAACGGTATATTTTTTATATCTGAAAGAATAGTGAGGACAGTTAGCTAGCTAACTATGGTAGAGAATAGTTTGGAAAGTTAAGTATTAGTAAGAGTGATGTAAAACTTTATCATTGTGCGAATGTGAATCTTAAAGATATATATATATATATATATATATATATATATATATATATATATATATATATATATATATTTATATTATCTGAAAGAAGAGTGAGGACAGTTAGCTAGTTGACTATGGTAGAGAATAGTTTGAAAAGTTAAGTAGTAGCAAGAGCGATATGAACCTTAAGATAAAATTTTTTGTAGTTTTTCCAAAACTGATAAATTGATTGATGTTTGTGGCAGACAATAATGTTAATTAAGGAATATCTAGACATACACTCGGGCACACTATTCTATCTTATTTCTCTTCCTCTTGTTTTGCTAAAGTTTTTATAGTTTTATATTTGAGATATTTATTTTAATGTTGTGACTTCTTGAATTATGTTACTTTTCTTTGTTTCCTTTCTTCACTCGGCTTATTGGAGCCCTTGGGCTTATTGCATCCTGCTTCTCCAACTAGGGTTGTAACTTAGCAATTAATAATAATAATAATGATAATAATAATGCTCTTGTCCTCTATAGTGTGTATCATATCCACCGAAATGTAATTGGTGGTAATATAAGAGAGCGGTTTCCCATCTGTATAGGTAGAGACTAGCTACGGGTTTGGAAGAAGACAAGCTGAAACTTTCTCCAATCTCAGACCATCAATATTACACTGAAAACATTGTCACAAACATTGTTAAAACGTTTTATAAAAGCAATACTATATTTTCATGAGCCAAGTCTCATTTTAGAATAGTGGGTACTTGCATTTTTCAAGTTGTATACGTTAACCTTATTGTGAAAATACTAACGTTGATTTAGACGCATTTACAGGTATGTAAGTGTAATGATATGGCAAAGAGACAAAGATTACTCGTGGGATAATGATGTATGTAGATTGTCTATTGATTCTTAAGGCACTAAACTACATAAGTGAAACCGTGACGTCACTTCACATTCAGATATTTACGGCACACCCAAGAAAAAAAGAATATTACTTCAAATAGAACTATACAATATACAATGCAGGTAGATGATTTAAATTGTTCTCCGGTATTATAGTATTTGAAGGATTGAATGGCATCTCGAGGCTTCGTTTGTTTGTTTCTTTGTTTGACTATCGAACCGCCCTAGCTCACACAGACACACACCCAGATTGCCTAGAGTTTTCTCCCGGCCGGGGGCTCCTTGCAGGGTTTCCTGTGACGTCATCGAGTTGCTAAAGGCTATATTTTTTATTATCTTATTTTGTGTCATTTGTCCTTTAAGGATTTTTATTTACTGAATATTGTTTCACCTTACTGGTACTTATTTCCTATATCGATTAGTATATTTAATTAAGCCGGGCTTCCTTTATTCTCTATGGTAGGGTAATTAACAATTTACTGATTCATCGACTTCTGGAAGCCTCTTGAATTAGCTCATTCTATTTCAAGGTTAGAACAAGTGAGTGTTGAATGAGTGGGGTAATCATAATACCCAGGGACGTAGTTTTTTTTCCTATATATATATATATATATATATATGTATATATATATATATATATATATGTATATATATATATGTATATATATATTTATTTATCTTTTCCTTTCTGAATGGGGATACCTTAATGCGGTTAAGGGTTTGTATATCGCTATGATTAGGAAAACTATCAGTTAGGGCCACCCATACTAGGTTGGTTTGCTGTGAGCGATCAGAATAAAGTCTCCCACCAACACCAGTCCGGAGTGGCCAACGTGTCGAAAACTGACTGAACTCCAGACATTAATTAGAGCGTGGGTTGAGGCCTTTGTCCAGCTGAAACGAAGCATTTGTTGTTGTGGTTGTTTACATATGTTTATATATATTGTGGTGGCCTGGTGGTAGCGTCATTGCTTGGCGATTGCCAGACTGGGGTTCGAGTCCCGCTCAAACTCGTTAATTCCTTTGGTTGGTTAAACTTCACGATCCTTGTGAGCTAAGGATTCGTGGTTTGGGGGAGCCTATAGGTCTATCTGCTTAGTCATCAGCAGCCATTGCCTGTCCCTCCTTGTTTCTAACTTGGGTGGAGATGGGTTTGGGCGCTGATCATAATATGGTCAGTCTCTAGGATATTGTCCTGCTTGATAGGGCAATGTCATTGTCCCTTGCCTCTGCCATTCATGGGCGGCCTTTAAACCTTTAAACATATATTTGTATATAATCTTTTCCCCTTTTCCTGGAAATTTGAATAATAAAGGCACGATCTCCATACGGGTCTTACTGTTGGTTTCTTATTCTTGTGATTTCACGGCAGCATTACAGACTTCTCATGCCTTCTTTCTTCTGGAATTACTATCGAGCGAATACATTAATGTTGTCTCTAAGAATAATAACAAATAAACGCATTGTAATTTTTTAGAATAGATCTCAAAATGGGTACGAAATAATGCGAGTATATTTAATGGAAGTAAAGTTGAAGACCGTTTCTTGCGAAATATATATATATATATATATTTTTTTTTTACTCTTCAAAAAAGCAAACTTATTAATATATTTCTACAAGCTGGGATTCAAATTGGCAGCAATAATAGAAATAGGCGCTTTCCTCCCAAGAATTCTATGATTTTGTTTGCCAAATTTCTAATGTACATAAAGGAGAAGGACTCGGCAAGAGGATGGAATTAACCCTTGGGGAATACCTAAGTGCAATTAGTACATTTGACTCTCATGTAGCCCAACTGCATTATTATTGCAGTATTACGTGACGCTGGCCTTCAGTGTAATGCTTAGAAATTCCATCCTCTTTTCAGGGGGTTGTATTTCTCTTGTTTTCTCTTCCGTTTCTCTGCTCTCTTTGGACCTCTTATCTCCTACCCCCTGAAGCTTCCTCTTGTTCAAAGGTCGCTCATGAATGGCAGAGGCAAGGGAGAGTGACATTACCCTAGCAAGCAGGACAATGCCATAGAGACTGACCATATATATTATATGACCAGCGCCCAAGCCCCCTATCCATCCACGCTATGACCAGGGAGGGCCAGGCAATGGCTACTGATGACCCTGAAGATAGACCTATAGGCGCCCCCAAACCCCCCAAACCTTAGCTCACAAGGAGGGTAAGGTTGCAGACGCTAAAGGCACTAATGTGTCTGAGCGGGACTCGAACCCCCGTCTGGCAAACACCAGGTCGAGACGTTACCAATCAGGCCCCAATGACTGATAGGAATGACTGCAAGGGGATGTGGTGGCCTATTGAAAACGTCTCTGCATTAGGGTTGCTACACGATTTCGAGTCACGCTCAAGTTTGATAGTTTCTTGTAGTGTCTGCAACCTTACTATCCTTGTGAGCAAAGGATGGGGGTGTTTGGGGGAGCCTATAAGTCTATTTGCTGAGTCATCAGCAACCATTGCCTGGCCCTCCCTGGTCCTAGGCCTGGTTGGAGCTCTCAACCTCTATAGTTTCTTGTTGTGTCTGCAACTTTACCATCCTTGTGAGCTAAGTAAAGGTTTTTTTGGGAGGAGTCTCTAGGTCTATTTGCTGAATCATAAGCAACCACTGCCTGGCCCTCCCTGGTCCTAGCTTGGCTGGAGATGGTCTTGGGCGCTGATCATTATGTATATAAGGTCAGTCTCTAGGGTATTTTCACTATCATTGCCTCTGCCATTCATGAGCGACCTTTTAATACCTTTAAAGTGAACCTCTGTTGGGTTATATAGTCCTGCTTACGGAAGTGGTCATAACATGATATTGAAATTGGACTTACTTAACAGTAATTTAATATCGGCTTACTTCGTTAAGAGTGGAAGTACCAGAGAATATTTGCTTACGTTGTCGAGAACCTCCTGTTTTTAATTATGATGTGAGGGTAAATACACATTTTGATGATGCGCTGATCGCTCGCGTTTGTCATTTGTTTTCTCTCCACTCATCACAGTTGATTAAATACTAAGTAAATAGGTCGTTGGGGGGCTAATAGACGCATAATTTTTTCATGTAATGTTAACACTGGGCTGGTCGTTACATTAACATGTAATGATTCTGGCCAGAGAGAGAGAGAGAGAGAGAGAGAGAGAGAGAGAGAGTTGGTTGTTACGTTAACATGTAAAAATTCTGGCGAGAGAGAGAGAGAGAGAGAGAGAGAGAGAGAGAGGTGGTCGATACATTAACCTTTAGTAATCTTGGCTGGAACAAAATATGTAATCAAGAAAAATAAGATAATTTTCATTTAACCGTAAACTGTGATGAGATCGAACGTACAAAAGAACTAGGAAATTTATAACCCGAAGTTTAATGTATTTCAACCTTACTTGACCCTCGTAATTCTATCCCTTCTAAAGAGACCCATTTAAACAGTCGGTCGGGAGGACAGTGACCTTCCTTGTGAGATGCCGAGACGCAACTTGAAGTTTTAAAATGCACCTCTCATGATCGTCTCCCGGATATACGAGGCAATGTCCTTCACTGTGGTCCTTCTTTCTTCTCTTTCGTTCGAGATATTCATGGAATCCCCCAGCCCTCCATACCCCCTCTGGATGCCATGGGACTTTCGTCTCATCCCCCCTACTCCAGCATCCCTTCAATCTGAAGCACTGCACTGTATCCCTCTCCAGTTTATTATTTTTATTGTTGTTGTTATTATTATTATTATTATTATTATTATTATTATTATTATTATTATTATTAATTCTATTATTGTTATTATTATTATCATTATTATTGTTATTGTTTTTATAATTATTATTTTATTATTGTTATTATTATTATTATTATTATTATTATTATTATTATTATTAGCTAAGCTAGAACCCTAGTTGGAAAAGCAGGATGCTGTAAGCCCAGGGGCTCCAACAGGGAAAATTATATCCCTGTGAGAAAAGGAAACAAGGAAGTAAATACACTACAAGAGAAGTAATGAACAATCAAAGTGAAATATTTTACGAACAGTAACAACAATAAAATATCTCTTTCATATATAAACTATAAAACCAGAGGAAAGGAAATAAGAGAGAGTATTGTGCCCGAGTGTAATATGTGTGTTTTGAACACACTGGCGTGTCTTGTTCATTTCGCTGATGAACGTCCAGCAGAGTGTTGTAGGTTTGCACTCGTTTTAGCGAAATGAGATTTCGCATTTAATCATAGTTCCTTCGTATAGCGATGATGATTGAATTGGCCTAAACATTGGGCAGTGCAGTGGTAGAGAGATGGTGTACTCGTAATCTCCTTTTACGTTCACGAAAGCTGAATTGGAAATGAATAAAATCGTGTTTCAGAAGTAGCGGGGGGAAAAGTAACTTTCCCTTTCCATTCAGGTTTTTTTTTTTTTTTTTTTTTTTAAAGGGGACCCAACCTGGCAAAAGGTAGTTTTACCCTCAGGCCAATAAACAGGTCGATGTTGCTACTGACTCGTTCTGATTGGGCCATGCCAATTTGCCTTATGTAATTGCACAGTTTGCAGTGTGCAATCTCTGTTTAATGTGTGTTTTCTAAAGCCTTGGTTTTTTATTGTTTGGATTTTTTTTTTTACTTATTTATTATTATTATTTTTTTTTAAATTATAATCATCATCATCATCTCCCCCTACGCCTATTGACGCAAAGGTCCTCGGTTAGATTTTGCCATTCGTCTCTATCTTGGGCTTTTAATTCATTACTTCTCCATTCATCATCTGCTAATTCAAATTATAATATTTCGTCATAATTTTTATCTATTTTTTCCCCTCTCATTTTTATTCCAAGTACCGTACTTTACGACCTGTATTTTGTACGGGAGTTTTTAGTAGTTGTTTATTTGTTTATTCATAAACACGGATTTGGAAATGGAATTTTATATTGGCAAAGAGACTTTAGCAAACGATTATTTTCTGTTATCTTATCCCCTCTCTCTCTCTCTCTTTCTCTCTCTCTCTCCTCTCTCTCTCTCTCTCTCTCTCTCTGTATTTAATCTTTAGGAATAATTATATGAATATGTGATATAAAACATGCAGAAATGAACTTTTCTTACCGCAGCTATACGCATGAGGACGAAAAGACTTGAGAAAAATAGCACTTTTATCTTAGTCTCAACTGTGAAGAGAGAGAGAGAGAGATAATGGTAATTCTTTATTTCCAATGAATGCATTGCTTATTATCTGAGAGAGAGAGAGAGGAGAGAGAGAGAGAGAGAGAGAGATGATAATAATGAAAATTCTTTATTTCCAATGAATACATTGCTTATTATCTGAGAGAGAGAGAGAGAGAGAGAGAGAGAGAGAGAGATTTAAAATAAAACTCATACCTGTCAGTGAAGATTCAACCTTTATCTTTTTAAAATTTTGCCGCCGGCTGATTGGTTTTAATAACTGGGTCAATGGAAACTATGCAACTCGTTCCCTGTGCCCCCTCTCCCTCCGCTCTCCCTCTCCCTCTACCTCTCTTTCCCTCTCCCTCTCTCTTTGGGGACGATTGTACTCTAAAACTCAGCGAGTCATTATTCCGTTTTTTTTTTTTTCTTTTTACAAGTTAAAATGAACATTTAGATTCCTTTGGATTCTTATAATGTTATTATTATAGTTCATTACTTTTCTTTTAGTTTATTTATTTCCTTGCTTCCTTTCCTCACTGGGCTAATTTTTCCCTGTTACAGTCCTTCGTTTTATAGCATCCTGCTATTAAAAATAGGGTTATATCCTAGCTAGTAATAATAATTAATATTATTCTAAGAGCAAAATAATCCAATGAATTAGGGCTAGGGTACCCCCTTTCCAAGATGATAAAAGTTTTTCCCAATCTAATACTGGTAACGTTTTCGCCTAGCATTCGCATTGTAGCAGATCGATCCCAGTCCGGGACCGTAAGTTTGATCTGTTTGCTTGTGGGGGCTACTGCTGTGATTGGGTATTACAGTAGGGGGTTGGGCTTGCCCGGCTGACGTTCTGGTGAGCATCTATTCTGATAAAACTGGAACTGAAACTAGACGATTTTAAACTTTAAAATATGACTGTATATTGAGTTATTTTCAGCCAGATGATATTGGTTAAGTTGAAACAAGATTTATGAATTGGTTGTATGAATAGAAGGTGTAGAATAGATTTCCTTGTTCAACCTACCTACTGTTTTAAAGCTGCTAGAATATTCCACATCAGGAATAGTAATTGTATTTTTGTGATGCTACGATTTTTTGATTGAACGGATTCCCGAAAAAATTTTTTTCCTATATTGTTTCTTAGCTTCTTCTGATAGGTAGTATCGTATTTCTTTTTATAGACCATTCGCTAGGGCATGCTCTTTCTATCTTGTTTCTTCCTCTTATTTTTATGAAGTTTATTAATGTAGATCTAATTTAATGTTGTTATTTCTCTTAAAATGTTCTATTTTGATTGTTATTACTCCTCTTGCAGTTTATTTATTTCCTTGTTTCCTTTCCTCACTCGGGTATTTTTCCCTGTTGGAGCCCTCGGGCATATAGCATCATGCTTTTTCAATTATGGGTTGTAGCTTAGCTAGCAATACTACTACTACTACTACTACACACTACTACTACTACTACTACTACTACTACTACTAATAATAATAATAATAATAATAATACGATATTCGTTTTTATCTTAATTCCTCTGGTTGCGTATTCTGCTAAAACAGGCTTCGTTCTCTACCAAATGTTTTGAATGAATACTTTCTTAAACCTCTTCAATGAATTAAGCAACGCTTTGACTTCATGTGGAGAGTCTTGTGGTCTCACAATCCTCTTAATGTCCCTCTCATCATTTGCTCTCCTCGCTTGATGATATGTTATTGTGAGTGAGTGCGATTTCATCATAATTCTATTCTTTGATAATATTTCAATTCCAGTGGGTAACTATATTTTTAAACGTTCATTGTTAGAATATTACTGGTTGTATTTTAGTTTGTGGTTTGATAATTATGGTCAAGGTTTTTCCACTAAATGTAAGAAATTTATGAAAGTAACTGAAGCTTTGGGGCAGGCAGCACAAACAGGAAAATCAAAAGTCTCTAAGAGTCATAACAAACAGAATTCATAATGGTAATTAATAACAAGTTAGTAATGACTCAGGACAATCATAAGCCTTGATAGCGAGTTTTTGAAGATTAGGAAATTTAAAGAATTTTAGTCGTAAGGTTCAAGGGAAACGAAAGCCTTTTAACATCATGTTAAACATAAGCTATACAAAAGTCGGGGAAAAGAAAAGACTTAGGAGTTTGGCTCAAAGGAAAGCTTTCAAGAATTAGGCAGTAGAAACAAAAGAGAGGTGTAGGTGTAAAAAAAAAATGGCAAAAACTAGTAAGGTTTGAAGAAAAAAAGCTAAGTAAGCTTTAGGGTAACTGTATGGGTCAGGAGAAACAAAAGCTGAGTAAGATTTAGGGGAACTAAGGGTGAGAAGAAATAGAAACTAATTAAGGTTTAGGGAAACTATGCACCATGAGGAACAAAAACTAATGAGGTGTAGGGAAACTGTATAGGTAAAGAGAAACAAACTCTTAGGTATGGTTTAACTTTAAAGGAACTCTGTGGACCAGGAGAAACAAAAACTAAGTAAGGTTTAGGGGAACTATATGGGTCAGGAGAGAGAAAATCTAATTTAGATTTTGGGAAACTGTGTGGACCAGGAGAAACAAAAACTAAGTTAGGTTTAAGGGAACTGTACGAGTATAGGTCATGAGAAATAAAAATTAAGTAAGGTATAGGGGAACATTATGGGTCGGGAGAAACAAAAACTAAGGAATGTTTAAGGAAACTGTGAGCCAGGAGAAACAAAAACTAAGCAAGGTTTAAGGGACCTGTAAGGTTCAGGAGAAACAGAAACTACGTTTGAGATCGCCTCTCGTGATGATGTTATAATAAAAATTCTATTTTTATCCATCTTCCCTGTTCTGTTTTTCCTGGTCCCCAGTTAATGTATGATACTCCGAAAGATTATCATATGCAAAATAGATTTTTTGGTATGCATAAAGTTTTAATATGCGTCAGAACATTTATATATGCGAAACGTTCATGGAATTCTGGATGTCCCGAATTCATTCGTGGAATGCATATTTGAAATAAGTTCAAAAGATGCTTGTTTTGTTCATCTTTGATCGTAATTTATCTGTTGCTTCTAGCAGCCAGTTAGAAAAGCTTGAAAGATAGCAGGTTTTAGATAACAAAAGGCCAATCATAGAGAGTATGCGAAATTTGAATTAAACTTAACATGTGGAAGAAGTTGGTTTGTTTGTTGAAAATTGAGATGTGTAATGTTCAAACAGGATTCATTTTGGGTTTCCAATACGGAATAATGCGTAAGGAATCTGATTAGTTGAGAATGTATGCTAATTTGTGTTTAAACTTGTTCTTGTTAATGCCAGTCTTGATTGGGAGGATGCATTGGAAGGAATAAGAATAGTAGAGAGAGGGAGATTCAGGAAATAGTCAGTATATATATATATATATATATATATAGACACACATACATAAAACTCACAGGAACACGTGACACTCGCATACAATAAACCACAAGGGAAATTAAATTATGTGAATCTGGACTAGTTTCGTCTCACAACATCTTCAAGACGTCGTGATAAAAAACTAATCACGATTCACACACTAGTTTCATTTTCCCTGTTGCTTATTGCGCGCGCGCGCACACACACACATATATATATTATATATGTATGTATATATATACACACACACATATATATATATATATATATACACAGTATATTAAATAAGAAAATAAAGCGTTCGAGGGAAGCAGACGAAAATGAGGCAGGCAAGAAAGTACCCAATTGTAGAAGGCGAAGTTTTCCAAACGAACTCTGGCAAGAAGATAAGCGATAGGAGAAATAATGGTGGGGAAAAACACGAAGAAAGGAACAGGAAAAGTTAGACAGTATAATGAATGATTGAGGAGAGAAGATAAGAAGAAGTAAGACTAACGAGATATGTTTCATTGGAAGACACCAGATTTATGCTACCCACAGAGAGAGAGAGAGAGAGAGAGAGAGAGAGAGAGAGAAGTATTTGACCTCAAATAAAATTGGTGAAGGAAAATGATAGGAATAATTTATTATTATTTGTATTCTGACCAGAGGTTGTAAAGCATATATATATATATATATATATAATGCTTTATAATTGCTTCAAAGATTTATGTTACATATTGATAACTCATTGAGGACTTGGATAGCATTTCAATATTATTATTATTATTATTATTATTTTATATATACAGTATATATATATATATATATATATATGTGTGTGTGTGTGCGTGTGTATATATACTGTATATATGCACACACATAAATGTATCTATCTATCTATCTATCTACCTATCTTGGGCCTAACTCTAGAAATGTCCTCTCTACGGATAATGTCTTTTTGTTGTGCTCACCTGATCACGACGGTGTATTAGGCTAATTCCTCACCGATAAAATGCATTACCATTTGCTGGTGGTATGTACGAGTGAGATGAAAATGAGGAACATCCAACATTGATTATTTTTATAATTATAGAAATCTATTTGCCTGTCATTGCATATTACAAGTAGAAAGAAAAGAGTTTATTAATAGTATAAAATATTCAAAGACTTATTTCCGCAGTCTTTTGTAGAGTGTAAGATTTATTTAATTTAGATGATGAGAACAAGCTGGCGTGGTGGTGAGAATATATTAATTGAGTTAATTGAGTTTTCTTTAACGACAATTTGTATTCTACCTCAAAGAGCCCTGCGCCTTACTTTTTAAAGTCTTGAATTGGATTTTTTTTTTCAGAGATATTTTTGACCGCTGATTTACCCCCTCGTTTATATTCTTCTATAATTTTCTCCTATTTTTTTCCCATGTTCCATTCTCTTTTGGACATATATAGGCTTAGGCCCTATACTTTCCTGTTTTTAGCTATAGTAATAATGGACAGTGTATTGAATATATCGTTTATATATTATAAGAAGGAAAGCATCACAACGTCCAAATCTCATTTTTATTTTAGCCACGGGTTATTATTATTATTATTATTATTATTATTATTCTTCGTGTACGGCACATTTCAAAAACTAGATTCAACTCCTCCCACCCCCTCCCCATATCCCAACTACAACCCCTCTCACCTGGGTATGACTCTCTCCCTCCTACCCGAGGGACGGGGAGAGACCGAGTAGTTTTATATATATATATATATATATATATATATATTTATGTATAAAACTGGACACTTGCTTTTTATTATATACGGTAAGGGAGATTATTATTATTACTACTACTATTATTATTATTGTAATTATTATTAGTATTATTATCATTATTGTTTTTATTATTAGTAATATTTTTATTATTATTATTATTATTATTTTGATTATTATTATTATCATTATTATTATCATTATTATTATTATTATTATTATTATTATTATTATTATTATTATTATTAAGTATTTGAATTAGGCAACCTATTCCCATTTCTAGATTCTATAGGATTCTTCAAAATATTTGTTCGCACATCTCAAGTGTAAATTGGAGCAAGGCAAAGTAAACCTCAACTATTTACACAAGTAAATAGGAAGGAGACCACTGGCAAGAAAGCTGTTCATCTTTGGGACGAAGAGATGATGCAAAAAATGTACGAAATCTTATATTCTTGTTAGATTTATGTCCGAGAGAAAAAGGCAAATTAGTATTGTTGATCGTTATTTAAAAAAAAAAAAAAAGACCTTTTATCTACTATAGAATAAATTATGAATAACGAAAATAAATATATAAAATCTGATTTTTTTTTTTAGTCACATTAAAGAATAAATATATTGTAAGTTATATGTAAATTTCGTTACTTCAATCATACAGCATATAGGCTACTCCTATCTTTAGTAAAAAAAAAGAGAAAGTTTGAATGTTCCAATCTGAATTGTTTGCAATGAATAATTTGAATAACAAAATCGTGGCCGAGATGGGAATTGGCGAGTTGAATTCTTCCCCCCCCCCCCAAAAAAAAAGGGAATCTAGCGAGGATTCCGTCAGATTATCTTATTGGATGGACCGTGAGTCACGGATGCTCTCTCTCTCTCTCTCTCTCTCTCTCTCTCTCAACAGGCCATACTGCCTTGGGCTGTTAGTTATTAGATTATAGAAGTGAGGGGAGTGGAGGTTAAACAATCTTCACTGGCCCTTCCTTCTCGGTAGCATTTGCGCTGGTTGGTATTTGATAGTTTTTTTTTTTTTTTTTTTTTTTTTTTTTTTTGAAGAGAATATTCTATATGATATGATGTTAGTTTTCTATAATTTTACCTAGGAAATGCGGTACACTGATAAAAATATCAATTAAAAAAACTAAATGTAAATGCCTGCGTGCGTTTATTTACATTTATATTGCAAGCATCATGAAAAGTTCCCATAATTCGAAGCCATTCATCAAAAGCGTCGTAATCGCTTTGAGTCTTCAAGGAATTATAAAGCCTTCGCCACGAAGTTCAAGTAAAGCCCCCCATTTTTATTATGATGTTGTAAAGGAGATTCGTAAATATTCCCTTCCAGAAACTTTCCTATGCCGGAGCAACCTTCGCTAAAATCCCCTTAAGATCTTAATGAAGTCAGAATGTGAATGAACTTGGGGTGAACTTCTCTCTCTCTAAAAGACTTCTTTGGGTTCATTTCCCTTCTGCCTTCTACATTCTGAAAGGAATTCAAACACGGTCTCATTACGCAATTTTGAGAAATAATAATAATAATAATAATAATAATAATAATAATAATAATAATAATAATAATAATAATAATAATTATCTCCTCCTACGCCTATTGACGCATGGGGCCTTGGTTACATTTCGCCAGTGGTCTCTATCTAGAGCTTTTAAATCATTTCATCCCTTCATCATTTTCACGATTCATAGTCCTCAGCAATGTAGGTCTGGGTCTTCCAACTCTTCTAGTGCCTTGTGGAGCCCAGTTAAAATTTTAGTGAATAATTGTAATAATATTAATGATGATGATAATAATAATAATAATAATAATAATAATAATAATAATAATAATAGTAATGATAATAATAATAATAATGATAATAATAATAACACCTTAGTCATAGTACTGGCAGTAGTAATGATAAATTTACCACTACTTCAGATGTGTTATCAAACCAATATCTTTAATTAGTACTTAAGGGACAGAAACATTCTGTATCAGTAGCACCATTAGTTATTAAAAGTGTTCTTATCTTGAGAACAGACAATTTTTGGGGGGAGGGGGGGGGGGTGTTTCAGACATCTTTTGGTGTTTATTTTTCATTCCATAGATTCGTTTCTCTTTTTACCGTATTGTATTGTTTCAGTTAAACTACCTTTTTTTATTTGTCCATTTCATTATCTTACGTTATTTTGATTGATATTTGTCCATTTTTTAGTTGTTTATGCATAATATAATTTTGTGTGTTTTGTTTATTAACATTTGTGCTCTCTCTTGTTGTATAATGTACTTTGTATTTGATGGTCTAGACTGTATAGTATCTTCCTCTTCGTGTTTTATAGCCAATAATTAAAAGTTATTGTTTAATTTTTTAAATTCTCTTTAGATGAAATTATTATTGTTATTATAATTACGACATTGATTCTTACATTCCATAAATAAATAAAGAAATTCAAGCTACAATTGTAATCGATGTCAGATTATTCCTGATTTTATAAAAAAAAACTTTTCAATATCAGGTTATCTTTTCTAACCTTTCCAGCTGCCCACGTAACCCATTCTCTCTCTCTCTCTCTCTCTCTCTCTCTCTCTCTCTCTCTTTAGATGAAATTATTATTGTTATTATAATTACGACATTAATTCTTACATTCCATAAATAAATAAAGAAATTCAAGCTACAAATGTAATCGATGTCAGATTTTTCAATATCAGGTTATCTTTTCTAACTTTTCCAGCTGCCCACGTAACCCATCTCTCTCTCTCTCTCTCTCTCTCTCTCTCTCTCACACCCTACATATGACATTTATTTTCTTAAGATTTCCGCTCCACTCTCTCCTTTTTTTCCAGTATTTTTGAGGTTTTTCTTCCAACTTATGCATATGATTTTTCTTGGTCGCATCTCGAGGTATCGTCGGAAGAAGCGAACCTCAAGAATTTCAACTTTGCTCAGGGTTTAGTTTAAATTGCTTTTTTGATCGAGAGAGAGAGAGAGAGAGAGAGAGAGAGAGAGAGAGAGAGGGGGGAAGTTTTCCTATTCGATATAGGATTGCAATTCTTTGTTTTTTTTATTGGTTCTGTGATTGGAGATTTTGTTTTTATACTTTTGTTCTGTGACTGTACATTTTTACTACCATATTTAATTTTTCTATTTGGATGGGGGGGGGGGGAGTTTGGTGCCAGTGGGGTAAGGGGGCCTGGCTTGCCCCAACAACAACAACAACACCACCAAATGCACTCATTCTAGTCCACTGCAGGACAAAGGTCTCAGATATGTCCATATCCATGTCTGGGGTTTGGACATTTTCATCACCACGCTGGCCAGTGCGGATTAGTGATGGTGGGAGATTTTTGTCTGAGCGCTCACAACAAACCAATTTAGTATGGGTGGGCCTGACTAGTACAACTTAGCTGATCATGGCGATACGCAGATCCTTTCACCATGTTAAGGTATTCCAACTCATATATATATATATATATATATGTATATATACATACACATATATGTATATATACATTATATATACATACAGTATATATATATATATAATATATATATATATATATATATGTATATATACATACACATATATGTATATATACATTATATATACATACAGTATATATATATATATATATATATATATATATATATATATATATCTTATCCCCTGTTACTAGCCCACTGCAGAACAAAGTCCTCAGACATGCCCTTCCACTTGCGTCTGTTTATGGTTTTTCTATGTCAGTCCACACCCACAAACTTTCTTAGTTCATCAAGCCATCGTCTTCTCTTCGTTCCCCTGCTCATTTTGCAATCTCTAGGGACCCATTCTGTTATCCTTAATGTCCATTTATTGTCTGTCATTCTTATTATATTTCCTGTCCATGTCCATTTCTTTTCTTACAAGTTGTTAGAATATCCTTTACTTTAGTTTGGCTCTCGTATCCATGATGCTCCATTTTCTGTCTCTTAATATATTCCCATCATTATTCTTTCCATAGCTCTTCGAGTCGTAACTAGGTTATGTTCTAAGGCTTTTAGTAAGTTTCTGGTGCATGAGTTAACTTTCTTTCTTTCCACGCCCACACACACATTTTATATATATACATATATATATATATATATATATGTATGTATATAAATATATATGTATATATATACATATATATATATATATACATATATATATATATATATATATTGAGGTAGGTCGTTGCTTCTGGGGAGCTTTATTATACATATGTATATATATATATATATATGTGTGTGTGTGTGTGTGTGTGCGTGTGTCTATAGCTAGTTTATAGTTAGGGTTGTGGTGGCTGATGTGGTAACGTCCATGACTGGTGATCGCCAGGCTGGGGTTCGAGTCGCTCAAAATTGTTAGTTCCTTTGGTCGCTGCAATCACACCATCCTTGTGAGCTAAGGATGGGGGGTTTTGGGGCGCCTATAGGTCTATCTGCTGAGTCATCAGCAGCCATTGCCTGGCCCTCCTTGGTCTTTGCTTGGGTGGAGAGGAGGCTTGGTCAGTTTCTAGAGCATTGTCTCGCTTGGTAGGTCAATGTCACTGTCCCTTGCCTCTGCCATTCTTGAGCGGCCTTTAAACCTTAAACAGTGAATGAAGGCATCTGTTGATTTACCACTGACAATGTCTCCTCTTCTTCTTCTTCTTCTTTTAGATACGAAAATCTAATCTACTGTGATAGTGCTTATCTCGGCATTAGGACGGACGGGCAGAAACAGCATAGAGGCTATTTGCAGCACGGAACTTTTTCTCTATTTCTCGTCCTCCCATTCCTGGAATTGCAGCCAGGCGATTTATTGCTGGAAGGATACTTGTCTTTAATCCATTTTCTACGGAGAGAGAGAGAGAGAGAGAGAGAGAGAGAGAGAGAGAGAGAAATATCAGCCATTTATTAGGGTTATCCATTAACAATTAATTATCAATTCCTTCCCAAGTGGCATCTTTCTCTATCTCACTTATTATTCATCTGGAAATTATATGTTAGAGAGAGAGAGAGAGAGAGAGAGAGAGAGAGAGATATCAGCCATTTATTATTGTTATCCATTAACAATTAACCAGCAATTCCTTCTCAAGTAGCAGCCTTCTCTATGTCACTTATCATTCATCTGGAAATGATAATTTGAAAGAGAGAGAGAGAGAGAGAGAGAGAGAGAGAGAGAGAGAGATATCAGCCATTTATTAGGGTTATCCAATAACAATTAACCAACAATTCCTTCCCAAGTAGCAGCTTTCTCTATCTCACTTATTATTCATCTGGAAAGGAAATATTTGAGAGAGAGAGAGAGAGAGAGAGAGAGAGAGGGAGAGAGAGAGAGAGAGAGAGAGAGTCCTACACCATGTTGTTATACCTAATTCCTCCATCCTTCTTAATTTCCCTCTCTGAACTTCCTTCATCCTTTCATTCAATGAAAGCTGTTCATCCTTCCTCTTCCCTTCCTGTCTTCCTTCCGCCATCCTTTGTCAGACCTCCTACAGAACATTAGATGTTGCTGGAATTTACAGATACGATTTCCTGTCTGCTCATTCGTCACTTTTCAAAACATTTGTTGTTTGTCGAAACACCAACTTGCGCTTCCTGGATAATTCCCCCAACAGGAAAGACATTATAAACTGTGTTCGTTCTAATCGAGTTTAGCCATTTACATTCACATTCTTTTATGGCCAAAAAAAAAAAAAAAAAAAAAAAACGTTGCAATTTTCCAGTGTATCCTCGTAATTCTTCGCGTTTCCAACTTTGAATATAGGTCGTTTTAGGTCAAATTGCTTTACCCATGCAGGGTTTAAACTTTTAAGGTAATTACCTTAGTTTGAGGTTATTTCATGGTTTCAAGGTAGTTCTAAGGTAATTTTGGGGTTGCTAGCTTGAAATTTAAGGAAATTGGTTTGCCCATGCAAGGTTTTAAACTAGGCAATTACCTTAGTTTGAGGTAATTTTCATTGTTTCAATGTAGTTCTACGGTAATTTCGGGTTTGCTAGCTTAAATTTTAAGGAAATTGGGAAAGGTTTTAAGGTAAAAAGCAGCTGCATTTAAGGTAATGGCCATGTGGCACATGCTCGACTTTAAACCCTGCCCATGAACCTGTGTTGCGTCATCTTTGGGGTGTGGGAAGGGAGGTCAGTTTTAAGGCAAAAGTAAGCCGTTGGATTTGCGGTTTTGTGTTGCTGAAGGTAGCTACCATGCAGGCTTTAGATTTTCAAAATATAACCTGCTCTTTCTCCCATGGCGTGGCGTAAGTTTCGGTACCCAAACGATGTAAAAAATGATCTATTGATATTCGGCTTTAACGCGTACCAGGCTGTAAATCAACTGTTTTAGGGTTGCACCTTGGATGGGTAGAGATTGAAAAGAATTGATACTCGCGAGTCATCGCTACGATGCCATGAAGTAGCCTATTGGAAATGTCCCTGGTTGGCGTTCTGCTGGACTACGGTTCGAGTCCCGCTCAAACTTGATAGTATCTCATAGTGTCTGCAACCTCACCATCCTTGTGAGCTGACAATTGGGCGTTTGGGGGAGCCTATATGTTTATCTGCTGAGTCATCAGCAGCCACTGCCTGGCCTTCTCTGGTCCTACCTTCAGTGGAGAGGAAGCTTGGGCGCTAATTGTATGTATATATGATCAGTCTCTAGAGCATTGTCCTGCTAGCTAGGGTAATGTCACTGTCCCTTGCCTTTGCCATTCATGAGTGAACTTTAAACCTTTTAAGTGTACTGAGACTCTCATATTAGAATCAAAAGGATCTCGACAAGGTAATCCTCAAATCATTGGTGTGTAATTATCCATAAAATACTCTCTCTCTCTCTCTCTCTCTCTCTCTCTCTCTCTCCTTTCTTTCACAACGAAAACTCCTTATATTGAATACAAGACCCATTAACTAAAATATCTCCTTTTATCTTATGAATTCTCTCTCTCTCTCTCTCTCTCTCTCTCTCTCTCTCTTCTTTCTTTCACAACGAAAACTATCCTTATATTGAATACAAGACCCATTAACTAAAAGATCTCTTTTTATCTTATGAATTCTCTCTCTCTCTCTCTCTCTCTCTCTCTCTCTCTCTCACACACACACACCTTGTGCCGGTGTTCAGGGAAGTGAAGTAGGAGATGATATATTTGCAAATGAGACAAAGGGTCTGCTAGGATGATAAAGGAGGGGGGGTCTTACAGGAGGAGAATAAGGGGGATATATAATTCTTGTTATTGTTAACGCTCTAATGCTAACGTCAAGAGAGAGAGAGAGAGAGAGAGAGAGAGAGAGAGAGAGAGAGAGGGGGGGGGGTTCCTGTGACGAAAGGTTTGATAATTAAATGGAGTGTAATTGTGTTTTAGTATCTTCTATTCGAACTACGTTTTTGTAATATTTTTTTTATTTGGGGGTTTATATAAATTTGTGAGCAATTATTATTATTATTATTATTATTATTATTATTATTATTATTATTATTGTTATTATTATTATTATTATTTTATCCATATCATTATTATTATTATTATTATTATTATTATTATTTTTGTCCATATTGTTATTATTATTATTATTATTATTATTATTATTTTTATTATTATTATTATTTTTATCATTATTATTGTTATTATTATTATTATTATTATTATTATTATTATAGAAAAAGTCAAGTGTTTAAGTTTTCATCCTTTTTATATTTTCGTCTTGATAGAATTATCATCATTATGTTGAACACCGAATCACTGTTTCAAATGTAAAACAATTAATCCTACACTTAGACGTATTTTTGAGTCATACAACTTCATTTTTGACGTTGAACTGTGTGAGTTTGGATACTGTTCGAGATTTGCCAATAAATTCAATCAGTACAGACAATATCTGTTTATCAAAATCATAATTGGTTATTATATGGTTAATTCTAAGTTGTTTGTTTACTGTTATACGAGTCTCAACAATTTGGTTTTTCTATTTGTGTAATTCTTTAAACTTCTTATCTCATGTCAGAAGAGATCTACTTTATATTAAGTAGATAACGTGTGTTACTTTCTTCACTGGGCTATTTTTCCCTGTTGGAGCCCTTGGGCTTCTAGCGTCTTGCTTTTCTAAGTAGGGTTGTTGCTTAGCTAGTAATAATAATAATAATAATAATAATATTGATAATAATAATAATAATAATAATAATATAATATTAATTATAATGATAATAATAATAATAATAATAATAATAATAATAATAATAATAATAATAATAATAATACAAACGTTGGAGGTTGAAAATAATGAAAGTGGATTTTTATGAGATAAAATCACCCGATGGGACAAAAATTCTAAATCATCACATAGTAAAAGTTATAAATGTTTGCCATTATCATTATTTTCTTCTACGTTTAATCAACATCTTTTTATCTTCCTGTCCTTATTCCTTATAATTTTAGATTGAAGAAACAAAGAGTAAGAAAATATAAAAAAATGAAATTTTATACATTTTACCGGATATTATTAAGTAACTGAAAGAGTAGCGTAAGTGCATAATTGTGTGAATAAATTTTTTTTTTTTTTTTTTTTTTTAGCCGGGCTAATTTTTTTTATATATTTCGTTCCTATCTCTATTAAGTGTACTGATATAAAATCGTAATGCGAACCAAATGCAACGCTCACACTTCGAATAACTACAAGTGTTACTTAAACAGACGCAATAAGTGGACTATCATTAACACTTGGCGTGACTTTAATGTTTCTCTGCGTGGCTATTGCGGGAGTAGGATAACAACATTAGCCATGAAATGAAATAAATGCTTCCAAGCAACCTGTAGAAGAGAGAGAGAGAGAGAGAGAGAGAGAGAGAGAGAGAGATCATCTATTTATTAGAGTTATTTATTAACAATTGATTAACGGTTCCTTCACAAGTAGAAGCTGTATCTAATTTATTACTTATCTGGATTGAGAGAGAGAGAGAGAGAGAGAGAGAGAGAGAGAGATCATTCATTATCAATTGTCCATTAATTCCTTCCGAAGTAGTAACTTTATCTCATTTATTATTCATCTGGAAATGAAATATTTGAAACCGAGAGAGAGAGAGAGAGAGAGAGAGAGAGAGAGAGAGAGAGAGAAAATCATCTATTAACTATTATGCACCAATTCCTCTCGAAGTAGTAACTTTATCTAATCTATTATCCCTGTGATAAAAATATTTGAAAGAGAGAGAGAGAGAGAGAGAGAGAGAGAGAGAGAGAGAATCATCTATTTATTAGAGTTATTTATTAACAATTGATTAACGGTTCCTTCACAAGTAGAAGCTTTATCTAATTTATTACTTATCTGGATTGAGAGAGAGAGAGAGAGAGAGAGAGAGAGAGAGAGAGAGAGAGAGATCATTCATTATCAATTGTTCATTAATTCCTTCCGAAGTAGTAACTTTATCTCATTTATTATTCATCTGGAAATGAAATATTTGAAACCGAGAGAGAGAGAGAGAGAGAGAGAGAGAGAGAGAGAGAGAAAATCATCTATTAACTATTATGCACCAATTCCTCTCGAAGTAGTAACTTTATCTAATCTATTATCCCTGTGACAAAAATATTTGAGAGAGAGAGAGAGAGAGAGAGAGAGAGAGAGAGCCTGGACAATCGTATAAGGAAATACCTTAATTGTTACGCATTTGAGAATATGAAGTGGAAAGGGGACAGTAGACGATTTACAGGGCTTGACGTAAATCTCTCTCTAAGGGGGAAGGAAGAAGATCAGAACGAGAGGTTTCCCTGAATATACGTAATGCTGGGGAGAAAGGTCGAGAAATAGGATAATAAAGCTTTTCTGTCTGTGGGGGAAACGGGTGGAAGGGGAAGGATAGGGATAGGGAAAACAAAGGATTGAGTGAACAAAAGGGTGAAAGTTGTCAACGGAAATGCCAAAGGATAAGCGGGAAGGATGTGTTTTTTAATCCTTTAAGATGTAAAGTGTTAAGGAGATATCCTAGAGAAGGAAGTGAATTTGGTATGCAGGCGGTGAATTTAACAATGGCAAGTGTAGTTATTGTTGAGTAATTAACCTTTTATTATTATTATTATTATTATTATTATTATTATTATTATTATTATTTCTGAGTGGGGATACATGATCAGCAAAGCTGTACTAGTCATGGACGCCCATACTAGGTTGGATTGCCGTGAGATATCAGTCAAAAATCTCCCACCATCACGATACTCACTGGCTAGCATGGTGATGAAAACTGGCCAAACTTCATACATGAATAAAGACATGGCTGAGGCCTTGTTATGTAGTGGGCTAGAAACGGCTGCATTTGTTGTTGTTGTTATTATTATTATTATTATTATTATTTTTATTAATTATTATTATTGTTATTATTATTATTATTATTATTATTATTAATTATTGGTATTATTTTTATTCTTATAATTATAATTTTTATTTATTTATTTATTATTATTATTATTATTATTATTGTTATTGTTATTATTATTATTATTTATCATTAATCACTATTTATTATTATTATGATTATTATTTATTATTATTAAAATTATTTTCATTATTATTATATTTTACTATTGTTATTGATAATAATAATAATGATAATAATAGTAATAATAATAATAATAATGGTATATTAATGACATGTTTAATTTAGTGCAAATATTATTATTACTGCTGACTGGTGTGTTTTGGTACTGCTCTTATTATTACTGCAAAATTTTCGCAATGTGATGATTACATTGAATAATGATAATGGGTGTTGTGGTTAAATCCGTTCCCCACGCGATGCTGCCTCTCACCGCAACACTTGTTAATGGTGTTCTTGACATCATTATTATTACTAGAAATAAATAGCCGTTGCCTCTAATTTATCACTATTATGGTTTCCACGTTGATGGCCATTCTGTCTCTCTCTCTCTCTGTCTCTCTCTCTCTCTCTCTCATATCCCGTTGACTCATGGAACTAATGGTGAATAGAGTTTGCTACTCCCTGTCCTTCAATCTGTCATATTATATGTCTCTCCCCATCAACAAGCGAACAGGGCTAATGAGAAAATGGCTGCCGGGTCAGAACTGCTATGAATTTGTGTCTCCAATTCTCCATTTTGTACTATTTGTTTCTGTTCTGATATATATATATATATATATAGGAACCGTATAACGGGGGAGGGTGGACTCTGGCATCCTAGCAATATCGACCAAACCCAGCTGAATCCTTCGTCAGGCTGGGAGGAGCGAAGATAAGAAAAGTATCCCATTCTCCATTTAATCCCGCTCGTTTCGGTTCTGGTATATATATATATATATATATATTCATATATATATATATATATATATATTTTATATATATATATATATATTCATATATATATATATATATATATATTTAAATTTTCTTTATTTATCTGCACTTTAAATTCTTGGTCTATTGATTGCTCATTTTCATAGGGCTTGCGTTAATGTGTGATTTTATAAGAAAGGTGTAATTTTATAAGAAATGTGTGATTTTACAAGAAAGGTGTGATTTTATAAGAAAGGTGTGATTTTATAAGAAAGGTGTTTTCTATTAGAAAGGTGAAAATTATAACATGGCAATATTAAAGAAGTTGAACAGCTAAGTTGAATGATTAGAAATGAGGGTAAAGTCAAGGATAAAGAGCATTTGAGGTTAGAGCTTTGGAGAGCTCCGTCTACAGTGGGCCACACAAAACACAGTAGGTGGCAATCTCTCAAGGTGAAGTTACTGCCTGTAGCCATTGAATCTCTATATTATTATTATTATTATTATTATTATTATTATTATTATTATTATTATTATTATTATTAGCTAAGCTACAACCTTAATTGGAAAAGCAAGATGCTATAAGCCAAAGGGCTTCAACAAGGGAAAATAGCCCAGTTTGGAAAGGAAGTAAGGAAATAAACAATATAAGAAGTATTGAACAATTGAAATAAAATATTTTAAAAAACATTAACAACATTAAAACAGATATTTCATATATAAACTATAAAAAGACTTACAATAAGGCTTGAGCTTCTAACATTTTCGTACATAAATGGCATTGAAAATAGGGCGTTCATTTAGCACAGATATCAAAGACCAGTTTTGTAAATTAAATAATCATCTGTTCTCTTTGAGTGGGCGTGTGGGAGTGTGGGCGTGTGGTGGCGTGGGAGGCATTAGGAGGTGAGAGGTGTCCGTAACCTTCACCTCATTTTTTTTTTTTTTAGTGAAAGTTCATTTGTTGCTTGAGATTGTTTCTTTTTTTTTTTAATGTATTTTGCGACTTCAGTAATATCTGCTACCCTTTTTCCGTTCTTTAATGCCTGCTACTTTTTTCCGTTCTTTGATACCTGCTACTTTTTCCGTTCTTTAATGCCTGCTACTTTTTTCCGTTCTTTGATACCTGCTACTTTTTTCCGTTCTTTAATGCCTGCTACTTTTTTCCGTTCTTTGATACCTGCTACTTTTTTCCGTTCTTTAATGCCTGCTACTTTTTTCCGTTCTTTGATACCTGCTACTTTTTTCCGTTCTTTAATGCCTGCTACTTTTTTCCGTTCTTTGATACCTGCTACTTTTTTCCGTTCTTTAATGCCTGCTACTTTTTTCCGTTCTTTGATACCTGCTACTTTTTTCCGTTCTTTAATGCCTGCTACTTTTTTCCGTTCTTTGATACCTGCTACTTTTTCCGTTCTTTAATGCCTGCTACTTTTTTCCGTTCTTTGATACCTGCTACTTTTTTCCGTTCTTTAATGCCTGCTACTTTTTTCCGTTCTTTGATACCTGCTACTTTTTCCGTTCTTTAATGCCTGCTACTTTTTTCCGTTCTTTGATACCTGCTACTTTTTTCCGTTCTTTAATGCCTGCTACTTTTTTCCGTTCTTTGATACCTGCTACTTTTTTCCGTTCTTTAATGCCTGCTACTTTTTTCCGTTCTTTGATACCTGCTACTTTTTTCCGTTCTTTAATGCCTGCTACTTTTTTCCGTTCTTTAATGCCTGCTACTTTTTTCCTTTCTTTAATGCCTGCTCATTTTTCCGTTCTTTGATACCTGCTACTTTTTCCGTTCATTAACACCTGCTACCTTTTTTTTCCGTTCTTTAATGCTTGCCCCTTTTTCCGTTCTTTGATACCTGCTACTTTTTTCCGTTCATTAACACCTGCTACTTTTTTTCCGTTCTTTAATACCTGCTACTTATTTCCGTTCTTTAATACCTGCTACTTTTTCCGTTCTTTAATGCCTGCTACTATTTCCGTTCTTTAATGCCTGCTACTTTTTTCCGTTCATTAACACCTGCTACCTTTTTCTGTTCTTTAACACCTGCTACTTTTTCCGTTCATTAACACCTGCTACTTTTTCCGTTCCTTCATACCTGCTACTTTTCCGTTCTTTAATGCCTGCTACTTTTTTCCGTTCTTTAATGCCTGCTACTTTTTTTCCGTTCTTTAATGCCTGCTACTTTTCTCCGTTCTTTAATGCCTGCGACTTTTTTTCGTTTTTCCTTTTTGGGCAAAAATATATTAATAAGCTAAGGAATTTTCCCTCACAATAAATTCGTCGATTTGGCAAAACTGCCAGTAAGAAATGTCTTAATCTAGGGGTTTTGGTTTTTGAAAACTTCCATATACCTGTTCCATAACAATTCCATGTACCTTTTTCCGGAACACTTCCATATACCTGTTCCAGAACAATTCCATGTACCTTTTTCCGGAACACTTCCATATACCTGTTCCAGAACACTTCATATACCTGTTTCAGAACACATCCATATACTTGTTCCAGAACACTTCTAAATACCTGTTCCAGAACACTTCCATATACTTGTTCCAGAACACTTCCATATGCCTGTTCCAGAACACATCCATATACTTGTTCCAGAGCACTTCTAAATACCTGTTCCATAATACTTCCATACAACTGTTCCAGAACAATTCCATATGCCTGTTCCAGAATACTTCCATATACTTGTTCCAGAACACTTCCATATACCTGTTCTAGAATACTTCCATATACTTGTTCCAGAAAACTTCCATATACCTGTTCCAGAATACTTCCATATACTTGTTCCAGAACACTTCCATATACCTGTTCCAGAATACTTCCATATACTTGATCCAGAACACTTCTATATACCTGTTCCAGAACACTTCCATATACCTGTTCCAGAACACTTCCATATACTTGTTCCAGAACACTCCCTATACCTGTTCCAGAACACTTCCATATAGTAGTTCCAGAACACTTCCATATACCTGTTCCAGAATACTTCCATATACCTGTTTCAGAACACATCCATATACCTGTTTCAGAACACATCTATATACTTGTTTCAGAACACATCCATATACCTGTTCCAGAACACTTCCATATACCTGTTCCAGAATACTTCCATATACTTGTTCCAGAACACTTCCATATACTTGTTCCAGAACACTTCCTTATACTTGTTCCTTATCTTCCATACTCCTCTGCCATATGTCTCCTATTACCTCCAAGTTCCATACATGGCCGTGTACTAATTTCCATCTCCCGTCTCCTGCGGTCCGGGTGCTATCGACAGCAACTTTGCGAAAGTAAGATTGGCACACTTAAACGTGTTCACTGGCACGAGGCATGTACTGTTGGCCCCCCCCCTCCAAGAGGAACAAACCCCCCCCCCCCCTCGTTTGGGCCAGGGGGGCAAGACGAAGTGAAACTGTTAATGCACCAGTTTTCCTTTTCCATTGTCACGAGAGTTTCAGTGGTCGAATTAGTTTCTAGTTATTAGATATTTTTGTTTCTTGTTAATTTGATATTTTGATTAAGCTCAGCTACAGCTGAGAGAGAGAGAGAGAGAGAGAGAGAGAGACGCACAAGTTTTCCTTTTCTACTGTCAGGAGAGTTGCAGTGTTCAGATTATTCTATTATTAATCAGTATTTCTTTTCTAGTTGATTTTGTCTATAGATTGAGCTCAGCTACGAGAGAGAGAGAGAGAGAGAGAGAGAGAGAGAGAGATATGCACCAGTTTTCCTTTTCTACTGTCAGGAGAGTTGCAGTTTTCAGATTATTTTATTATTATTCAGTATTTTTTTTTTTTTTTTTGTCTATTGATTGAGCTCAGCTACGAGAGAGAGAGAGAGAGAGAGAGAGAGAGAGAGAGAGAAAGAGAGAGAGAATGGTATACTAAATACAAGAGAAAAAAAAAAGATATTAGCTCGAATAAGCTCACCGCATTTTGCATTATGTAAACTAATCGTATTTCATTTCTTTCCTTTTGCAGGTAAGTGCTTATGAGAGTGGCCAGAGTCATTAGCGTAAGTAGCCCCGGGGCACTGGTGTCCAAAGGATAATTACCGCCATGTGAATTTTGCCCTGTTAAGCAGGCGACCTTGGATACAGCAATGAGTTTTATCTCGTTGACTTTATGAAGATCTTCACATTTCGTCGTTGGATAATGGGGCCGAAATGTCATCAAGGTCTGCTTTGCTGGTATGGATATTTGGTATCTAGAAACACAATGTATTTGAGTTTTTGTTATTTGATTTAGATAACAGTTTTGATATTTATTCATAGGTCGTACTTAGCAACTCAATGTATTTGAGTTTTTTTATTTGATTATATAAGTTTTAATATTTATTCTTAGGTCGTACTTACCACCCCAATGTATGCGAGTTTTTTTTATTTGATTTAGATAGCAGTTTTAATATTTATTCATAGGTCGTACCAACTCGATGTATATGAGTTTTTTTTTTTTCATTTGATTTACATAACAGTTTTAATATTTATTCATAGGTCGTACTTAGCAACCCAATGTATATAAGTTTTTTTATTTGATTTACATAACAGTTTTAATATTTATTCTTAGGTTGTACTTAGCAACCCAATGTATATGAGTTTTTTTATTTGATTATATAACAGTTTTGATATTTATTCATAGGTCGTACTTACCAACCAATGTATGCTAGTTTTTTTTAATTTGATTTATATAAGTTTTAATATTTATTCATAGGTCGTACTTAGAAATTCAATGTATATGTGTTTTTTATTTGATTTAGATAACAGTTTTAATATTTATTCATAGGTCGTACTTAGCAACCCAATGTATATGAGTTTTGTGTTATTTGATATAAATAACAGTTATAATATTTATTCGTAGGTCGTACTTACGCAACCCAATGTATGTAAGTTTTTATTAGATTTAGATAACAGTTTTAATATTTATTCTTAGGTCGTACTTACTAACCCAATGTATGAGTTTTTTTTATTTGATTTAGAAAACAGTTTTGATATTTATTCATTTCATTGTACAGGGAGTTTGATTGGAATTAATAGGTCGTATATAGCAACCCAATGTATGTGAGTTTTTATCAGATTTAGATAAGAATTTCAACATATGTGCATTTCCTTGTACAGCTTATTATCCTATACCAACATGGAGTCTTGCTCTTTAAGGTTCTCGGAAAGTTCATTTGTTGGTGCAGGGGTTTCTTGTTAATTGTTGTACGTGGTTCCAGTTTGGGTGTGGTCAGGTAGGTTTCTTATGAACCTTCTGCCTCTTGAGCAAGGAGTTTAGGTATCCAGGAAGTATCCAGGGAATGCATGCCAAATGAGAGTAGGTTAAGCTTTATGCGGTAATGTAGTCTCTTCAACTTTGCGTTTAAACAAAGACGCATGCATATATATATATATATATATATCTGTATATATTGTTTTATATGTAGACGCACAGTATATAGGATATATATATATATATATGTGTGTGTATATATAAATATATATATATATATATATATATATAAATAAATATATATACTGTATATATATAAATATGCATATAAATATATATAGGTATAATATATATATGTATATATATACATATATACATACATACATACATATACCAAAGGCACTTCCCCCAATTTTGGGGGGTAGCCGACATCAACAAGAAACAAAACAAAAAGGGACCTCTACTCTCTACGTTCCTCCAGCCTAACCAGGGACTCAGCCGAGTTCAGCTGGTACTGCTAGGGTGCCACAGCCCAACCTCCCACATTTCCACCACAGATGAAGCTTCATACTACTGAGTCCCCTACTGCTGCTACCTACGCGGTCATCTAAGGCACCGGAGGAAGCAGCAGGGCCTACCGGAACTGCGTCACATATACATATATACTGTATATATATATATATATATATATATATTCCTTCCTTGTGTACGCATAATTGCACAACATTTAGAAGAACGAACATGGCAGCGAGTAATTATTCAACATGGTGGTTTTCCAATATTCTTTCGACTCGCAAAATGATTCAGCTTTTGAGGTAACATGATAAATGATCTAACATCAGTAAAAATAAATGGGAATTTGGGCCGAACTTGATGGAATATCAGTTCACATTTCAGCGTGGGATTCGAGTCTGCTAACAACATTCTATCGATATATTTACTCTCTCTCTTTCTCTCTCTGCTTTTTTCTCTTTCTCTCTCTCTCTCTGTGCTTTTTTCTTCCTTCCAAAGTATCTTTCGTTTCCCTAATTTCAAGTCTGCTAACAACATTCTATCGATATATTTACTCTCTCTCTCTTTCTCTCTCTGCTTTTTCTCTTTCTCTCTCTCTCTCTCTGTGCTTTTTTCTTCCTTCCAATGTATCTTTCGTTTCCCTAATTTTCAAGTCTGCTAACAACATTCTATCGATATATTTACTCTCTCTCTCTTTCTCTCTCTGCTTTTTCTCTTTCTCTCTCTCTCTGTGCTTTTTTTCTTCCTTCCAATGTATCTTTCGTCTTCTTAATTCTCAAGTCTGCTAACAACATTCTACAGATATATTTACACTCTCTCTCTCTCTCTCTCTCTCTGTGCTTTTTTCTTCCTTCCAAAGTATCTTTCGTTTCCCTAATTTTCAAGTCTGCTAACAACATTCTATCGATATATTTACTCTCTCTCTCTTTCTCTCTCTGCTTTTTTCTCTTTCTCTCTCTCTCTGTGCTTTTTTTCTTCCTTCCAATGTATCTTTCGTCTTCTTAATTCTCAAGTCTGCTAACAACATTCTACAGATATATTTACACTCTCTCTCTCTCTCTCTCTCTCTCTCTCTCTCTCTCTCTCTCGTTTGTACTCTTATTTCTTGGTTTATTAAGGATGATTTTATATTAATGTATAATTTTTGGCAGTCATATCAATATTCTTAATTTCTACCTCCGCTAACGAAAGTTGGAAGGAGGTTATGTTTTCTTGAGCTAGTTTCACCTCTATTTTTTTTACTCCCTAGTTTTTATCAGAATGTATCGTTTTAAAAAACGTTTCACATCAGTTTTATTATCATTTCGCAATTTTTTTATAATAATTTTTAAAATCTCGTGAGTAAATTTACTAGATTGGATATAAATTACATGAAATTAATTAGATTAGAACTAATTGTATTGCGCGCTTAGGAATAATGCCAACACCAGTTCATGATATCTGAGAATAGAATAGCGAGATGACTTTATATTTCATATTTGTATTTAGATTTTATACTTTATATTACTTTATATATGCATTGAAAAACACCAAGTCTGGAAAGAAAATTCCATCTGAGTATTGAAATTTAGTTCTAAATGTTTCCCGCATTTAAAGGCTGCTCATGAATGGCAGAGGCAAGGGACAGGACAATGCTCAAGAGACTAACAGTTCCCAAGTACCCCTCTTCACCCAAGTTAGGACCAAGGAGAGCCAGGCAATTGGCCGCTGATG
>NC_090731.1:17257771-17259208 GCF_036898095.1 Palaemon carinicauda | reverse complement strand
CACAAAACATGGAATGGCCACACACACCATAAAAAAAAAAAGTTTACAATCATTACCTCGTTCATGGTTTAGCATTAATGACTCATAAATCATATAAAATTCTAATCATTCGCTTGCATTTCTCATGCATCCATCAAATGCTTGCCGTGCTTCAAACTCGTCCCGCACTGAATTACTCGCAAACCACTTACCACATCAAGTGAAATTATAAATATCTGATTAAAGCGGTTTCATCATCGGCACAGCTCAAAATATCATCCATCCTGACGTCATGGTTTATTCGGCTAAATAACTTTAGTGTTTCGGTTATTTTTGTGTTATGTTATCTTTTCATGGCATGCAGGAGTGGACGCTAGGCTCTCTCTCTCTCTCTCTCTCTCTCTCTCTCTCTCTCTCTCTCTCTCCTCTCTCTCTCTCTCTCTCAGATAATGCTGGCTTAGAACAAAGTAAGAGTTTGATCTGGTTAAAAGAGTTATCACATGTGTCATCCCACACAACTTTGTTTTGTAGTAGATATATATATGTATGTATGTGTGAGCGTGTCTAATTCCATGATATATATATATATATATATATATATATATATATATATATAGATAGATAGATAGATAGATATATATATACTATATATATATATATATATATATATATATATATGTAAATACATATTTGTATGTATGTATGTATGTATGTGTGCGTGCGTGTCTATTTTCATGATATATATATATATATACTATATTATATATATATATATATATATATATATATATGTATATATATGTGTGTGAGTATATAAAGTATATATATGTGTTTATTGAATTCATTCAAGTGTACTTGCCTAACAATAATAATCTTTTAGAAGGTAAAACACCTTTAATTTATGTAATTATGGTTCATTATTCGAAACGGCTTAGGAAATTCTCTCTCTCTCTCTCTCTCTCTCTCTCTCTCTCTCTCTCTCTCTCAATGCCATAGAATTGCCAACCTTTAACCCTACCTTTTTCTCCCTTTACAGAGAAGCTGGAGGCCGAAACTATACGAGTTTAGTACGAGAAAAAGAGGAAGCTCGCCGCGCGTACGAGAAGGCCAAGAGTAATGGACAGAATACGGCCATCGTACATCAGAAGTGAGTATTGTCGTACTTTTGGGATTTATTTATTTGGTTTTATATTCTCTATGTCCATATTCATGTCTGGAGTTTGTTTACATTACCACGCTAGCCATTGCGGAGTGGTGATGGGGGAGACTTTAGTCTGATAGCTCACAGCAAACCAACCTAGTATAGCTGTCCCTGACTAGTACAGCTTTGCTGATCATGGCGATACACAAACCCTTTCACCACGTTAAGGTAGCCCCACTCAGTAAGGGACACGCGCGCGCACACACAACACACACACACATATATATATATATATATATATATATATATATATATAT
>NC_090731.1:17235271-17255271 GCF_036898095.1 Palaemon carinicauda | reverse complement strand
GTTCGTTGGCATCAAAGTACAGTCTCTCTCTCTCTCTCTCTCTCTCTCTCTCCTCTCTCTCTCTCTCTCTCTCTCTCTCTCTTTCCGTAAAATAATAGCTTTTGAGGAATTAATCCTAACTTTGTTGAGTCATGATATAGTTAAACCTTATTCCTTGAGGTTCTAATTTTCTAATGTTTAAATGTGGTAATTACATTCGTACTAACTACGTTTGTGAGCCTGATTTAATTGCTAATGCCAGTTTTTTATGTCTCTTGTTTTTGTGTTTTTGTATATGCAAACGAGACGAGCTTTAAATAAAGTATGTTATGTAATTAGACTACCACTGCCTAACAAGGGCTTATAGTGAATAAGGATGTCTTTTGTTTCCTCACTTTTATTATTATTATTATATCATCATCATCATCATCGTTATTATTATTATTATTATTATTATTATTATTATTATTATTACAAGCTAAACTATAACCCTAGTTGTAAAAAAGCAAGATGCTATAAGCCCAAGGGCTCCAACAGGGATAAATAGCCCCACTAATTATCATCACTATAGAACCTGACTAACAAGATATTGTTGATGGTCTTTCATCTGCCTTACATTATGTGGCTAATTTAATATTTCCAGGAACATAGACCTTTATTTAATCATTTGAGAATTTTATACCTTTTTTTATACCTTTTTTATGCCTTTTTTATTCCTTGTTTTCGCCTTTTTTATTCCTTTTTTCCCTTCTGAAGTAAATCAGCTTCTTGATATAGCAGCCATGGCATTGTCGTCTCTCAAAGGTGGACGATGCCACTGAGGAGAGACCTGGAGAAAGTAGGTGAAGGAACAAGCAGTAAGGGTGATTTGAGATTTTATAGTAAGGTTATTAAATATTTGCGTAATCTGGCGTCACAAACGAAATGGTCATCTGATGCGAAGGGATTGGACGGCTAGAAGGAGAAATGAAGATAATAGGAGGATTGTGAAGTGATTAAAAGGATGTATTAGCGGATGATCGCTTTCAGGGAGGGGGAGGGGGTTATTGAGGCACGAGAAAGTGCAGTAGGAACTTGGTGAGGAGGAGGAGGAGAAGGAAGGGGAGGAGGAGGAGGAGGAGAAGGAAGGGGAGAAGGAGGTGGAGGTGGTGGTGGTGGAGGCGGCATAGTTTCGAGTCCATTAGAACGTTCCATCTTGACCCTCTCCTCCTCTCGACCTGCGAGGTGCTGCCATCTCCCCCTTGAAGGGTCATAGAAAGGCCCAAGAACCTGGAAACGGCGATGCAAGGTCTTTTTGAGCCTACTCTGGCCTACCTACCTCCTACCACCTACCTCCTACCACCCTACGTCCTACCTCTTACGTCCTACCTCCTGTCTCCACCCCCATGCTATTTCGTAACCTATTATTCCTCGCTATTCCTTTTACTTTTCTTCCTAGCGGTTTTTCCACTTCATGCTTTAGCGAGAGAGTGTTGCTATGGTCTTTTGAAAGCTACAGTAACACCTTATATCACTTCCCCTATATCACTTCTCCTATATCACTTCTCCTTTTTCATTTTCTTTAATGTTTTCCATGGTAGGGAGGTTACTCGTACATGGTATGGGCCCCTACTGGCTATATCTATGCAATTCCTAGCTGGTTCAATGATAACGTGTTTGCCTAGCTTTCACATTGCAGCAGATCGATCCCACTGGGACTGTGAGTTCAAGCTGATTGCTGGGGAGTACAGTGGTAACGTGTTCGCCTAGCATTTGCTTGTCAACAAATCAATCCCAGGCCAGGTAATGCAAGTTTAAGCTGTTTACTGGGGAGTACAGTGGCTACGTGTTCGCCTAGCATTCGCATGGCAGAAGATCGATCCCAGGCCTGGGACTGTGAGTTTTAAGTTGTTTACTGGAGAGGCCACTGCTGTGGTTGGGCACCACAGTTGGGAGGTTGGACTTGCCCGGCTGACATTCTGGTGAGTATCTACTCTGATAAAACTGGAACTGAAATCAGACACCTTACCTTGCCTTGCCTTGCTTTTACCTTACCTTGCCTTGCATTATCGTCTCTTGCCTTGCCTTGCCTTGCCTCGCCTTGCCTTGCATTACCTTAACTTGCCTTACCATGCCTTGCTTTACCTTACCTTACCTTACCTTACCCTACCCTACTTTACCTTACCTTATCTACCCTTACCTTATCTTATCTTGCTTGCATTACCTTACCTTGCCTTGCCTTTCTTACATTATCTTGCCTTACCTTACCTTATCTTGCAATACTTTACCTTACCTTGCAATACCTTACCTTCTTGCCCTGCCTTGTTTTGCCTCACCTTACCCAACTTCCACCACCCTCTTGATCAGTGGCGAGCGGGAGCCACTTTTCAAGTACCCGCAGGCGGTCAAGATTTGGGTTACTATGCTGTTGTGCAGGGCATGGGGTAGGGGGGGGGGGGGTAAGGGGGTATTGGACTTGGGGTACAGGCTACAGAGCTAACAGGTTTTGCAGGATCAGGTCGAGAGTGAGAGTGAGCAGGCTGGTTTGAAAGATGATGGCTGCGTTAGCAGGATGGAATGAAAGGGGTAGGGGGGGGGGGTGAGTTGATCCACGAGCGTTGAAGGACTCAAGTTAGAGAGGGGGAGGGGGGGGGGGTGAATGGAGGTAGGGGGGGGGGATTTAGTAAAACAGGTTTGAAAGGGAGAGTATTAATGAGATCGTGAATAACTGTTATGGGAGTACGGTATTTTTTTTTAATCTCGTAAGGTTTCCAGTTGATGCATTGTCTTTTGAATTAGGAACAAAGTTGTCTGGTAAGTTTTGTAGGAAATCTGAGAGGTAGTAGTAGTAGTAGTAGTAGTAGTAGTAGAGAGAGAGAGAGAGAGAGAGAGAGAGAGAGAGAGAGAGAGAGAGAGAGAGAGAGAGAGAGAGAGAGGAACAAAGTTGTCTGATGAGTGTTGTAAGAAATCTGAGAGGTGGTGGTAGTAGTAGTAGTAGTAGTAGTAGACACAGAGAGAGAGAGAGAGAGAGAGAGAGAGAGAGAGAGAGAGAGAGAATTACTAGATGTTGTCCATGGAGAGAGCAGTAGTAGTAATAAAGAGAGAGAGAGAGAGAGAGAGAGAGAGAGAGACTAGGTGTTGTCCATAGGCAGAGTAGTTGAGAGAGAGAGAGAGAGAGAGAGAGAGAGAGAGAGAGAGAGAGAGAGAGAGAGAGAGAGAGAGAGCTTGTTGTTGCCCATGGAGAGAGAGAGAAAAAAAAAGAGAAAGAGAAAGAGGGGGAACCTGGTAATGGACAACAGATAAATGAATAAAGAGGTGGCTAGTGATGAATAATAGACGCAATAAAAAGGAGAGAATTGGGGCGAACTAATGAGAGGAGAAAGGAAACATGAGATATGTTGAGAGAATGGGAAAAATGGCAAGTAAACAAAAGAAAGAGACATTGGAATGAAGTAACATTAAAGAGAGAGAAAGAGAGAAAAAAGGCAATTGGCAACGATGATAATGCAGTAAGAAAAGGAAAAGTAGACGGACGGGTTTTTGCCTCCTTGACGTCGTGGTCTTATGAAACTTGTATGTGAGAGAGAGAGAGAGAGAGAGAGAGAGAGAGAGAGAGAGGCCCAAATACAGATCAAGATATAAAGCCAACAGAAGAGAGAGAGAGAGAGAGAGAGAGAGAGAGAGAGAGAGAGAGAGACAGAGACAGAGGCCCAAATACAGATTAAGATATAAAGTCAACAAGAGAGAGAGAGAGAGAGAGGCACAAATACAAATTAAGATATAAAGTGAACAAGAGAGAGAGAAACAGAGGCCCAAATACAGATTAAGATATAAAGTCAATAAGAGAGAGAGAGAGAGAGAGAGAGAGAGAGAGAGAGAGAGAGGCCCAAATACAGATTAAGATATAAAGCCAACAGAGAGAGAGAGAGAGAGAGAGAGAGAGAGAGAGAGAGAGAGGCCCAAATGCAGATTAAGATATAAAGCCAACAAGAGTGAGAGAGAGAGAGAGAGAGAGAGAGAGAGAGAGAGAGAGAGAGAGGCCCAAATACAGATTAAGATATAAAGCCAACAAGAGAGAGAGAGAGAGAGAGAGAGAGAGAGAGAGAGAGAGAGAGAACAGTAATAAACGCTCGGACCATATATTGAGTTAGGCCCAGTTTTGGAAGTTTATACTTTTAGGCCTAACGGCCACTGGGAAATTTAGGTGTGCCCCTGTTTGCTGAATGTTGTTACTGTATAAATTGGCTATTCCCCCCCCCCCCCTTCTATCAGAATTTTCATTTAGAAGAATTTCGAAAATGAATTTGGAGGGATATTGGTGTTCTGTCTTGGGATTGATTGGGGGGGGGGGGTGGAATTTCTCGCTTATTCCAGAAATAAAAGTTATTGTTTTTTTTTGTATTATTAATAGGTTATATTTCAGGCTCATTTACTGATACGCTTATACATACCCACATATAGTATATATTTATATATATATATATATATATATATATATATATATATATATATATATATATATATATGAGTGTGTGTGTATGTATGTATGTATGTATGTTTACGTGTATGTCTGTTTATCTGTCTAGTCACGAAATATAAACTTGAAAGCTTCATTAGAGCTAATATTTTAGTAACTTATCTTCAGAATTTTAAAATTTGGTAATATCTAAGAGAAAGACACACACGCATATATATATATATATATATATATATATATATATATATATATATATATATATATATACACCTGTCCCCAGAAATCAGAACCTTCTGGTTTTTCAGCAAGTCCTTAGTTACGAGTTCTTTCGTTACCAGTTATGTTTCCAATAGCCACAAAGACCTCTCTCTAACTTTCTCCATCTCCTCACACTCTTATCGAGTTGCTTATCACAAGGAGCTTGAATGATACCGTGGTGGAAATATTCAACTCTCTGTAGCCAAGACTTTTTTTGTATTAGGCAAATCCCAGAGAAAGGCCAAATACTACAGGAAAATTAGATATTTGTGGTTATTGTTTATATACATATGTATATAAACTATATATGCATATATATGTATATACATCATCATCATAAGCCGTTACTAGTCCAATGCAGAACAATGGCCTCAGACATGCCCATCTATGTGCGTCTGTTTATAGTCTTTCTTTGCCAGTCCACGCCCGCAAACTTCCTTAGTTTCGTTGATCCATCGTCTTCTCTTCCCTTCCTCTGCTTCATTTGCAATATCTCTCTCTCTCTCTCTCTCTCTCTCTCTCTCTCTCTCTCTCTCTCTCTCTCTCTCTCTCTCTCTCTCTATATATATATATATATATATATATATATATATATCAAATAAGCCATATATATTAATACATTAAAGTCTGGATTCTCTTAACGACCTCGGGATCAGAGCCCAAGGCGGAACCACCCAAAGACTATGATATCGGACCGGCGGGGATTTGGATTTGAACCCTCGTCCAGGATATCTGTATGCCAGTCACTGGCATACAGATATCCTGGAAGAGGGTTCAAATCCCCGCCGGTCCGATATCATAGTCTTTGGGTGGTTCCTCCTTGGGCTCTGATCCCGAGGTCGTTAAGAGAATCCAGACTTTAATGTATTAATATATATGGCTTATTTGAAATATGAAAGAAACACGTTTAAATGTGCAAAAATTTATCATATATATATTTATATATATATATATATATATATATATATATATATGTAAATTATTCCAAAAAAGGAGCATACTTTTGAAACCCTATATATATAGTCACCACTTCAGTGTCCCTGCAGAGAAGGACTAATGGAAATTCTCAACAACATGGGACCCATATGATCCTTCTCAGAGTTAGAACATTCCACCTTTGTGAGAGAACATCACAGCTTCAATTATTCGCCTTTCAAATGTTTTCAAACATTTCCGGGTACATTTTACCCCTTTGATGTTTAGCAGATTTTCATCCAAACATTTCGACACTCGGTTTGTTATTTTCCTAGTGAGTGACACTAGCAATAAGTCTTGCATTTTATGAGAAGCCCACTTTCGGAAATCGTTCAGTTGTTAGCTAAGAGAGCAATGTTAATGTTTATTGAAAACGTAAAACGGTAGCTAAGAGAGCATTGCTCATCCTTAAGAAAGCTTTGTTCATGTTTATTGAAAACTTGATTCGTTAGCTAAGAGAGCAATGTTCATGCTTAAGAGAGAAATGTTCATGCTTAAGAGAGCAATGTTCATGTGTATTGAAAACTTAAGTCGTTAGCTAAGAGAGCAATGTTCATGTTTATTAAAAACCTAAGTCGTTAGCTAAGAGAGCAATGTTCATGTTTAAGAGAGCAATGTTCATGTTTATTGAAAACTTAGGTCGTTAGCTAAGAGAGCAATGATCATGTTTAAGAGAGCAATGTTCATGTTTATTGAAAACTTAGGTCGTTAGCTAAGAGAGCAATGATCATGTTTAAGAGAGCAATGTTCATGTTTAAGAGAGCAATGTTCATGTTTATTGAAAACTTAGGTCGTTAGCTAAGAGAGCAATGTTCACGTTTATTGAAAACTTAAAGTCGTTAGCTAAGAGAGCAATGTTCATGTTTATTGAAAACTTAAAGTCGTTAGCTAAGAGAGCAATGTTCATGTTTATTGAAAACGTAGGTCGTTAGCTAAGAGAGCAATGTTCATGTTTATTGAAATCTTAGGTCGTTAGCTAAGAGAGCAATGTTCATGTTTATTGAAAACGTAGGTCGTTAGCTAAGAGAGCAATGTTCATGTTTATTGAAATCTTAGGTCGTTAGCTAAGAGAGCAATGTTCATGTTTATTGAAAACGTAGGTCGTTAGCTAAGAGAGCAATGTTCATGTTTATTGAAATCTTAGGTCGTTAGCTAAGAGAGCAATGTTCATGTTTATTGAAAACGTAGGTCGTTAGCTAAGAGAGCAATGTTCATGTTTATTGAAAACTTAAGTCGTTAGCTAAGAGAGCAATGTTCATGCTTAAGAGAGCAATGTTCATGTTTATTGAAAACTTAGGTCGTTAGCTAAGAGAGCATTGATCATGTTTAAGAGAGCAATGTTCATGTTTAAGAGAGCAATGTTCATGTTTATTGAAAACTTAGGTCGTTAGCTAAGAGAGCAATGATCATGTTTAAGAGAGCAATGTTCATGTTTAAGAGAGCAATGTTCATGTTTATTGAAAACTTAGGTCGTTAGCTAAGAGAGCAATGTTCACGTTTATTGAAAACTTAAAGTCGTTAGCTAAGAGAGCAATGTTCACGTTTATTGAAAACTTAAAGTCGTTAGCTAAGAGAGCAATGTTCATGTTTATTGAAAACTTAAAGTCGTTAGCTAAGAGAGCAATGTTCATGTTTATTGAAAACGTAGGTCGTTAGCTAAGAGAGCAATGTTCATGTTTATTGAAATCTTAGGTCGTTAGCTAAGAGAGCAATGTTCATGTTTATTGAAAACGTAGGTCGTTAGCTAAGAGAGCAATGTTCATGTTTATTGAAATCTTAGGTCGTTAGCTAAGAGAGCAATGTTCATGTTTATTGAAAACGTAGGTCGTTAGCTAAGAGAGCAATGTTCATGTTTATTGAAATCTTAGGTCGTTAGCTAAGAGAGCAATGTTCATGTTTATTGAAAACGTAGGTCGTTAGCTAAGAGAGCAATGTTCATTTCATGCCATTCTATGGGTAAGTGGTATTTTAGCAAAGTCGTTCCAGGAAGTGTGTAAATAAATGATAATGCTCTTTTGACCTTATCGTGTTTATTTTCGTAACATGACAGAATATGAAATTTAAAGATTTTTACAGAAAAGTTTTTTTTATACTAAACTATAGTCAAATTTATTACCATTTAAAGCGTTTCTCGTAGAACACTTAAATGTGTTTAAGATTATTATTATTATTATTATTATTATTATTATTATTATTATTATTATTATTATTATTATTAATGAAAGATGAGATCTATAATAATTGGTGATTTTGTTGGCTACGAAAATTTCAGTTATTAAGAGATTCCGAATACTCTGTATAGTCAATCCAATATTCATGTATACCATGTTATCTGTTAATATTATTATTAATGCTGTCGTTATTAATTAAAGGTAATAAGAGACAACATGAAACACCACAAAAAACTACATTTGTGTCAGTAATGTATGTACCTAGCAGAGACTTGAAGCTATGGTAAGCTGCTCTTCTAGGAGAAGGTCTCTACGAAATTAAGTCATTGTTCTCTAGTCTTGGGTAGTGCCATACCCTCTGTACCATGGTCTTCTACTGTCTTGGGTTAGAGTACTCTTACATACTTGTCGGTAATGTATGTACCTAGAAAAGAGTTTTAAGGTTGAGTAGGCAGATCTTCTAGTAGAAGGTCACTACGAAATCAAACTGTTGTTCCCTAGTCTTGGGTATTGCCATAGCCTCTGTACCATGGTCTTCCACAGTCTCGGGTTAGAGATCTCTTACATACTTGTCAGTAATGTAAGTACCTTGACTTTTACCCATGGATCTCACTTGCTCGAAGAGTCATAAGGAGGCATAGTCCACAACAGTAGTGACTCTAAATCCCAGATAACTCCACATAACAGAGAAAAATGGAATGTGTTTGCCACGGCCCTTCCAGTACTTAGGAATTCAGGAAGAGCCAGAAGCACTACCATATTCAACGCGAAAAAAAATCTTTCTTCCCGGGGGGATACCGGAACGCAAACCGCCTCGATGTTATTGTTGTTACTTCAACAACTTTGCTCCGGTCTCTAAAAGCGTGCAGGTAATGTCACACGGAGAGAAATGTTAATTTTGTAGTCTTGCAGCGCAGTTATAAATCCGATTGCAACGTGCAGGTCTTTTCGTTTTGAAATGAAAATGATTTTATGATATGTCAAATGGTGGTTCTACATTAAAGGTATTTTTTTTATGGCAGTTTTATTCTTGCTGCTGTTTTGATCTCTCTCTCTCTCTCTCTCTCTCTCTCTCTCTCTCTCTCTCTCTCTCTCTATATATATATATATATATATATTATATATTATATGTATACTGTATATATACTGTACATTTATATATATATATACATATATATATATATATATATATATATATATATATATATATATATATATATATAAAGCAGTATAGATCTTTGTCGTGTTGATATACATATGTATATATATATATATATATATATATATATATATATATATATATATATATATATATATACAGAGCAATTGATATCTTTGTAGCGTTGATTATTGATCGTGCATTGTGATGGCCAGTGTTTGAGGCGTTGCTAAGACGAGCTCGTATCGTTTGATCGCCTTTGATTACATTGTGAATCATTGGCATGCAACAGAACAGCTAGTAAAATTGCTCTGTCCATCCCGTCAATTTCTCTATTGCTATTGCTATAGGTATTGCTATCCAACCCGTTAGGGCCATTTCCTTTGACGAATTCTCTCGTTAAGGACCCTTCGGTATTGCCTTCCGATATAAGTAATAGATTGTTAGGTTATTGTTGATATCTGTGAGTGTATTTGTTGTGTGGTTATTGATTCTGTTTTCTAGCCATCTCACTCTTGTTTGTTGTGGCCATCTCACTTGTGTTTGTTGCTGCCATTTCACTCTGGTTTGTTGTTGCCATTTCACTCTTGTTTGTTGTTGCCATTTCACTCTTGTTTGTTGTTGCCATTTCACTCTTGTTTGTTTTTGCCATCTCTTGTTTGTTGCTGCCCTCTCACTTGTGTGTGTGTGTGTTGCTGCTATCTCAGTTTTGTTTTTTTTTCCTGCTATCTCACTCTTGTTTGTTCCTGCCATCTCACACGTATGTAATGTTGCCATCACACTTGTGTGTATTGCTGCCATCTCACTCCTGTGTGTTGCTGCCATCTCACTCCTGTGTGTTGCTGCCATTTCACTCTTGTTTGTTACTGTCGTCTCCCCTTTGTTTTTTGCTGCCATCTCACTGATGTATGATGATGCTGTGTCATTACTTATACAAGCCATTGCTATCCTTCACAATGCTTTCGTTTGCTATCTCACAATATAAGCCGTTGCTGTTCCAAACCTTTGTTGTCAAGTTTGATACTAGCTTCTTTAAAGGCCGCTCATGAATGGCAGAGGCAAGGAATAGTGACATTTCTCTATGATCAGCGTCCAAGCCCCTTTTCCACCCAAGCTAGGACCTGGAGGACAAGGCAATGGCTTTGCCTTTGCTGTTTCAATAGTAGCATCTCCACCCAAGCTCGGACCAGGGAGGGCAAGGCAATGGATTTGCCTTTGCTGTTTCAATAGTAGCATCTCCACCCAAGCTAGGACCAGGGAGGGCAAGGCAATGGATTTGCCTTTGCTGTTTCAATAGTAGCATCTCCACCCAAACTAGGACCAGGGAGGGCAAGGCAATGGCTTTGCCTTTGCTGTGTCTATAGTAGCATCTCCACCCAAGCTAGGACCAGGGCGAGCAAGGCAATAGCTTTGCCTTTGCTGTTTCAATAGTAGCATCTCCACCCAAGCTGGGACCAGGGAGGGCAAGGCAATGGCTTTGCCTTTGCTGTTTCTATAGTAGCATCTCCACCCAAGCTAGGACCAGGGAGGACAAGGCAATGGATTTGCCTTTGCTGTTTCAATAGTAGCAACAGGCATTTCATTTGATCTCATTTGCAATATACCTGATTTACATGTTGTGCAATTTATCGTTTTCTTTTAGGAGATGAATTAGCAAATCCTTTTGTTGATGTAATTAATGATTTCCTCTCCGATCATTAGAAGAATTTATCCCTTATTAATGGATGCCGTCAGTCATTCAGTGTCGTTTTTTTAGCTGATAAATACACTCAGGTTTTTCTCGATGTTAACTTTTCAACGGCCTCACTTGTTAGTTTTAACTTACTTTCCCCCTGGAAAGTTTAACGAGACATTACAGTTCTTGTAGTGAATCCGATAGATTAAACTTCTCTTTTTTTTAACCTAAAATATTACCCCCTTTGGAAAGATATTTATCATTTTTGCTGTTTGGCAATTCATCATTTTCATCGGGCTATAACCGCTTTAGAAAGTATGTCGACTCGTAATTCGATATGTCATCACAAATTGGTTAATGCAGTGTTTGGCAGAAAGTGACGGTATTTTATGGTATGTCACCATCAGATTTTCTCAGCATATAGTGCATTATTTGTGGATTGCCAGTTTACTGTATGTCATCATTAGATATGTAATTGGTTAAACATTTCCATGCATACATTCGACAAATGTGTTGTGGAATAACTATGCATGTACGGATGAAAATTTGAAATTACCTTACAGTTTAAAGGGCAGCTTATAAATGGCAAAGGCATGTGACAGTGACAATGCCCTCTCAGGACAATGCCCTAGAGACTGACCAAATGATCAGCGCCCAAGCCCCCTCTTCACCCAAGTTAGGACCAGGGAGGGCCAGGCTTGAAGGGCCGCTCATAAATGGCAGAGGCAAGGGACAGTGACAATGCCCTCTCAGGACAATGCCCTAGAGACTGACCAAATGATCAGCGCCCAAGCCCCTTCTTCACCCAAGTTAGGAGCAGGTAGGGCCAGGCTTAATTAAAAGGCCGCTCATAAATGGCAGAGGCACACAACAGTGACAAAGCACTCGCAGGACAATGCCCTAGAGACTGACCATATGATCAGTGCCCTAACACCCTCTCTACCCAAGCTAGGACCAGGGAGGGCCAGGCAATGGCTGCTGGTGACTCAGCAGGTAGACCTGTAGGGTCTCCCAAACATTGGTTAAGACTTTGAAAGAATAATTACAGAAAACGTTATATATTAGAAGTATGTTACGTAAGCTTTTTAGGATAAATACTCGTCGGGAAACTACTATATTAGAAAAATAACAAATGATATAGTGCCAAATGTTTGAAACTATTTAATCTCAAGTAAAGGAAAAACTTCAAAAGCAAGAGGTAGATGACCCTTATGTTAGGACATTTAAAGATATATATATATATATATATATATATATATATATATATATATATATATGTATATTTATATATATATATATATATATATATATATATATATTTACATATATATATATATATATATATATACATATATATATATATATATATATATATATATATATATATATATGTTTTTTCAAAAAGGCCCATAAAAGAAACACAGGAAATATGAATAAATCACATTATATTTCGGTCAATAAACATCGACCCTTTTACTCTACATCCTGAAGAGGGTCGATGTTTATTGACCGAAATATAATGTGATTTATTCATATTTCCTGTGTTTCTTTTATGGGCCTTTTTGAAAAAACATGTTAAACTGTTCGATTACAGTTATAAATAAGACATATATATATATATATATATATATATATATATATATATATATATATATATATATATATATATGGGAAGTATAGCAATTCTAAAACTACATAACGATAGAAAGAAAATACAGATAGTGAGAAAAATCCGATTGAGAGAGGAGGTAAATTAAAGAAAATGGCAAGTTGTAGACTAAACGGCACAAATTGAATAACGGACACATGGTGTGACGACTTGTTCTCTCAAGGTTCATAGCTCCTGCCCTTCATATTTATTGGCTGGAACATCAACTAGCAAGTATATCTGCCCTATTCTTTTCTCGTTTGCTAGACGGTCTTTTTTCCATCATTTCCGCGTTGAGGAAGACTTCGTTTATCTCGCAAACAGAAGGACTTTTAGTTCCATTTCCCTGATACGATGCTGATCGACGAAGACGCCATCTATTGGGAACGGGAAAAACTACTGAGAGACTATCGCAAGCAGAAGGACTTTTAGTTCCATTTCCCTGATACGATACTGGTCGACGGAGACGCCATCTATTGGGAACGGTAGAAACTACTGAGAGACTATCGCAAGCAGAAGGACTTTTAGTTCCATTCCCCTGATACAATACTGATCGACGAAGACGCCATCTATTGGGAACGGGAGAAACCCCTGAGAGACTATCGCAAGCAGAAGGACTTTTAGTTCCATTTCCCCGATACGATACTGGTCGACGGAGACGCCATCTATTGGGAACGGGAGAAACCCCTGAGAGACTATCGCAAGCAGAAGGACTTTTAGTTCCATTTCCCCGATACGATACTGGTCGACGGAGACGCCATCTATTGGGAACGGGAGAAACCACTGAGAGACTATCGCAAGCAGAAGGACATTTAGTTCCATTCCCCTGATACAATACTGATCGACGAAGACGCCATCTATTGGGAACGGGAGAAACCCCTGAGAGACTATCGCAAGCAGAAGGACTTTTAGTTCCATTTCCCCGATACGATACTGATCGACGAAGACGCCATCTATTGGGAACGGGAGAAACTACTGAGAGACTATCGCAAGCAGAAGGACTTTTAGTTCCATTTCCCCGATACGATACTGATCGACGAAGACGCCATCTATTGGAAGCGGGAGAAACTACTAAGAGACTATCGCAAGCAGAAGGACTTTTAGTTCCATTTCCCTGATACGATACTGTTCGACGAAAACGCCATCTATTGGAAACGGGAGAAACTACTAAGAGACTATCGCAAGCAGAAGGACTTTTAGTTCCATTTCCCTGATACGATACTGTTCGACGAAAACGCCATCTATTGGAAACGGGAGAAACTACTAAGAGACTATCGCAAGCAGAAGGACTTTTAGTTCCATTTCCCTGATACGATACTGATCGACGAAGACGCCATCTATTGGGAACGGGAGAAACCCCTGAGAGACTATCGCAAGCAGAAGGACTTTTAGTTCCATTTCCCTGATACGATACTGTTCGACGAAAACGCCATCTATTGGAAACGGGAGAAACTACTAAGAGACTATCGCAAGCAGAAGGACTTTTAGTTCCATTTCCCTGATAAGATACTGTTCGACGAAAACGCCATCTATTGGGAACGGGAGAAACCCCTGAGAGACTATCGCAAGCAGAAGGACTTTTAGTTCCATTTCCCTGATAAGATACTGTTCGACGAAAACGCCATCTATTGGAAACGGGAGAAACTACTGAGACTATCGCAAGCAGAAGGACTTTTAGTTCCATTTCCCTGATACGATACTGATCAACGAAAACGCCATCTATTGGAAACGGGAGAAACCCCTGAGAGACTATCGCGAGCAGAAGGACTTTTAGTTCCATTTCCCTGATAAGATACTGTTCGACGAAAACGCCATCTATTGGAAACGGGAGAAACTACTGAGACTATCGCAAGCAGAAGGACTTTTAGTTCCATTTCCCTGATACGATACTGATCGACGAAGACGCCATCTATTGGGAACGGGAGAAACCCCTGAGAGACTATCGCAAGCAGAAGGACTTTTAGTTCCATTTCCCTGATAAGATACTGTTCGACGAAAACGCCATCTATTGGAAACGGGAGAAACTACTGAGACTATCGCAAGCAGAAGGACTTTTAGTTCCATTTCCCTGATACGATACTGATCAACGAAAACGCCATCTATTGGAAACGGGAGAAACCCCTGAGAGACTTTCGCAAGCAGAAGGACTTTTAGTTCCATTTCCCTGATAAGATACTGTTCGACGAAAACGCCATCTATTGGAAACGGGAGAAACTACTAAGAGACTATCGCAAGCAGAAGGACTTTTAGTTCCATTTCCCTGATACGATACTGTTCGACGAAAACGCCATCTATTGGAAACGGGAGAAACTACTAAGAGACTATCGCAAGCAGAAGGACTTTTAGTTCCATTTCCCTGATACGATACTGATCGACGAAGACGCCATCTATTGGGAACGGGAGAAACCCCTGAGAGACTATCGCAAGCAGAAGGACTTTTAGTTCCATTTCCCTGATAAGATACTGTTCGACGAAAACGCCATCTATTGGAAACGGGAGAAACTACTGAGACTATCGCAAGCAGAAGGACTTTTAGTTCCATTTCCCTGATACGATACTGATCAACGAAAACGCCATCTATTGGAAACGGGAGAAACCCCTGAGAGACTTTCGCAAGCAGAAGGACTTTTAGTTCCATTTCCCTGATAAGATACTGTTCGACGAAAACGCCATCTATTGGAAACGGGTGAAACTACTGAGACTATCGCAAGCAGAAGGACTTTTAGTTCCATTCCCCTGAGACAATACTGATCGACGAAGACGCCATCTCTTGGGAACGGGAGAAACTACTGAGAGACTATCGCAAGCAGAAGGACTTTTAGTTCCATTTCCCTGATACGATGCTGATCGACGGAGACGCCATCTATTGGGACCGGGAGAAACTACTGAGAGACTATCGCTGACAACCTTTTTCTATCGATTATGTCATCACATATCAGATCAACCATGTCAGAATACAAGTACTCGCCGGCCTTGGCGTGTTCAGTTTTTTTTTTTTTTTGAGTGGACTGTAGCGTTCTTTAAATGCTCCAAGACTGTAATCCGTTGACAGAAAAACCGGTCCCATATTACAAGGCTTTGGCAATTCGTAGTTCCATGTAGGGGGAAGCTAATTTCGTAGAGAAAACAAGGACGGTTTTTTAAGAACCTGATTTTACAAGGCCTAACCAAAAATTTGGAAAAAAAAATTCTCATACTTTCATCTTCTCAAAAGAAACCACACACGTGGGCGTGCGCGCACACATCTGCGTTGTATAATAAAAAGTAAGTCTCTCTCTCTCTCTCTCTCTCTCTCTCTCTCTCTCTCTCAGACAAACACTGTATATATATATATATATATATATATATATATATATATATATATATATATATATATAAATATATATATAATATTCATATGTATATAAATAATTAAACAAATATATATATGTATGTATATATATATATATATATATATATATATATATATATATATATATATATATATATATACTGTATATTTTTCAGGTCACTCTCCCTGTCCATGGGAGGAGAGTAGTCATACCTTGGTGAAAGAGGATTGCGTATGCGTGTGTGTATATATATCTAAATATATAGCCGTCATTTTTTATGGTCACGTACACTAGTATATATATATATTGTATATATATATATATATATATATATATATATATATATATATATATATATATATATATATATATATATATATACATATAGTTTATTTCATCCTTTCTTTTAAGATCACAATTGTGACTTGCCCTATAATTCACCATAAACATTCCAGTCAGTGTTTTTGATGACCCCGGGTAGATAAGCCTGTCAATGAAAAGTCTGCATAAGGAGAAGAATACTCACCTTCGATCTTCGATCATCTCTTTTAGAATTTTGGGTTCGTTTAATGCAGTTCAGAAACTTGGATGAGGGAGTCCAAGTGACTTAGTTATGTTAGCTAACTCTTTAAAGGGTTGGGACTTCAAGGCGGTCTCGCTGATCGGAAAAATGAAGAAGAAGAAGAAGAAGAAGAAGAAGAAGAAAATCTTGAAAAGACAATCTCTCTCTCTCTCTCTCTCTCTCTCTCTCTCTCTCTCTCTCTCTCTCTCTCTCTCTCTCTCTCTCTTTCTCTCTAATTTTTTTTCTCTGTCTGTCTGTCTGTCTCTCACTTTTTTTCTCTCTCTTTAATTCTCTTTCTCTTTTTCGCTATCATTATCTCTTTTTTTCTTTCTTCTCTCTCTCTTTATTTCTTCTTTCTCTTTTTCGCTATAATTTTTTTTCTCTCTCTCTCTGTCTCTGTTCAAGTTTTATGCATTTTCATAAGATCAAGTTCAGAGGAACTTGGCCACCAGATTACGTTCAAGTTCTGGCATTAAAGAAAGTTAGACGAGCAACGAGGAAAGTGCGGCCGAACTAATTAGTTGAAAGAGGATCACCTCTACCAATCAATTGAATTAAGCTCTCTCATTTTCTCTCCATCGTCTTGGGGATGTCAGCGATCATATTGATCGAGTACATCACTCTGGGTTTACTTCTGTACTCTGAGTACAGTTGTTCCTGTTGTGTTCTCGACTCAAGTTATTCCAGTGAAAGGAACGATTGGCAATGATGTATTGTGTAATGGATATATTCATTCCCCCCCCCCCCTCTCTCTCTCTCTCTCTCTCTCTCTCTCTCTCTCTCTCTCTCTCTCTCATTTTTTTTATCTGTCTGTTTGTCTGTCTTTCTCTTTTTTATCGCTCTCTTTATTTCTTCTCTTTCTCTTTTTCTCTATCATTATCTTTTTTGTTTCTTCTCTCTCTTTATTTCTTCTCTCTCTCTCTCTCTCTCTCTCTCTCTCTCTCTCTCTCTCTCTCTTGGAAGCTGGCCTTCCTACATTGTTTAATGATATATCAAATTTCAAACGTTTCTTTGTTAAGTTATTTATTCATTTGTTTTGCTTTTTGTTTTTAATTTTTATCATAAGTTATTAATTCTTTACTAATCATACATCAGTTGCCATTAATATTATGCCAATTGATTACCAATCTCTCGCTCTCTCTCTCTCTCTCTCTCTCTCTCTCTCTGAAGATGACATTCTTTCTCGTTTTTAAATATATCAAATTTTGAATGTTTAATTGTTTATTTATTTATTCATTTGCTTTGTTTTTTGTTTTTAATTTTTACCATTAGTTATTAATTCTTTATGAAGCATACACTAATTGCCATTGATGTTATGATGCCAGATAATTTCGAGTCTCTCTCTCTCTCTCTCTCTCTCTCCTTATATGTCAAAGCTAATGACTTCTTCACAAGAGAACAGTTTCTTTTCATCTGACAGAAGACAAGATTCCATTTTGATCTCCATTGTTTATTACTTTTTATCCAGGAACTGCCATATTGTACTTGTGTCTCCGACCCCCCTCCCCCCTCACCCCTTCTATTTGTCAACCCTAGGAGGATAAGAAAGTATTGCTTCCCAGTTTTGAGAAAGTAATGGTTCTCTATTCTGGAAGTAAAGCTCTTGCGTGTGTTGGTTGCATACTGCATTTTGGCTTTGCTGTCACATATGCATTACTCTCTCTCTCTCTCTCTCTCTCTCTCTCTCTCTCACTCTCAGAGAGAGCAAATGGAGTCTCTGCGGATGGACTAACAAGTCTTTGCGACATCCAAAATCCTTGTAGCTCTCTCTCTCTCTCTCTCTCTCTCTCTCTCTCTCTCTCTCTCTCTCTCTCTCTCTCTCAGAGAGCGAATGGAGTCTCCGTGGATGGACTAAAGAATCTTTGAGACATCCAAAATCCTTGTAGCTCTCTCTCTCTCTCTCTCTCTCTCTCTCTCTCTCTCTCTCTCTCTCTCTCTCTCATGGTGTTTTACTCTCTGTATGGAGGAAGTCTGTCATATATTTCGAAGGATTATTTATCATGTATTTCTTTTCACTTTTTCATTTCCCTGTAATTTGCGGAGCAAGTTCGTGGGTTGTCAGTATTGAACTCGGTGTAATACGCCCTTCAATTTACTTTACTTTCATCATCAAGATCAAAGAAGTGGCCGATGTGATAACGTCCCTTACTGGTGAACGCCAGAATGGTGTTTGACTCCCGCTCAAACTCGATGGTTCCTTTGGTCGCTGCAACCTCACCATCCTTGTGAGCTAAGGATGGGGGTTTAGGAGAGCCTATAGGTGTATCTGTCGAGTCATCAGCAGCCATTGCCTGGCTCTCCTTGGTCCTAGCATGGGTGGAGTGGTGGCCTGGGCGCTGAATATATGTATATATGGTCAGTCTCTAGGGCAATGTCACTGTCCCTTGTCCCTTCATGAGCGGCCTTTAAACCTTTAAACCTCTTGCCTAGAAGCACGTCCTACACGATTGGAGATAAAATTCCATTGTTGAAAAATAGAGAAAGCCGATGCAACAATGCATATATCCCCCCAATCTCATCCCACCCACTATAAAAACGAAAGAAAAAATTATAATGTGTAAAGAAAGCGTCAAATGTATTGCTCACGTGACGGCAATAAATACCACGCTCTCACACTTGGCATTCGGCACACGGTAAAGCGTCCTGGTATAATGAATGTTTTTTTTTTCTTTTTTTTTTCTCTAAATCTCCACTTATTAAAACTGGTATTTTGTGTGAAGTCTCAACGCAAGTTTCTCTTTTGAACAGCCTTCACCCGCTTCTGTTTGTTTTGTCTTTTGCTTTTTATGAAAGTGTCAGAGATTTATACATTATTATTATTATTATTATTATTATTATTATTATTATTATTATTATTATCTGAGCCACAATTCTAATTACAAGAGCAGGATAATATAAGCCTACAGTCTCCAACAGGAGAAAATAGGAAACAAGGAAGTATATAAATTACAATACAGGTAATCCTCATTGTTGACATTTCTAACGTCCATTGAAGTTATTATTATTATTATTATTATTATTATTATTATTATTATTATTATTTATGTTCTTAATAATAATAATAATAATAATAATATTGGAAATATTTCTTATAGTTTTCAGGTGTTTGAACCCAACACCGTTTCATCTCCTCACCGAAGGAAATCATTGATCTCGAAAGCAGTGTGTCTGACATAATGTAATTTTACTTTGGTCCCCTATCTGAAATAATTCTCGCCAGACAAGTTCTCCATCGCCTTTGGCCTCCAAGTATCAAAATCGCGAGATTGAAAATTCTTGGAAAGTCTTCTGTTTTTTTTTTTTTTTTTTTTTTTTTTTTTTTTTATTCCATCTTTCCCACCCCCCCTCCTCATCTTCACTGTCTTCTTCCTTGTCTTCTTCCTTGTCTCTGTCTTTCTACGCGTTGCCTCTAGTCATAAAGCCGTATCCAGAAACCGTTATACTTCGTGTGTACTATAAATGAGATAGCCTACCTTTGAAAGACAAGGGCTTACGTTGTACTTGTCTTTCATCATACTTCAAATTACGCACAATTCTTTTTTGTGGAGAGGAGAGAGAGAGAGAGAGAGAGAGAGAGAGAGAGAGAGAGAGAGAGTTACAACGATTTGCTGGGATTTTGGATGTCTCAAGGACTTTTTGTTCTATCCGCGGAGACTACATATGTTCATGGGTGGAGAGAGAGAGAGAGAGATGAGAGAGAGAGAGAGAGAGTCACTGGGATTTTGGATGCCTCAAGGACTTTTTAGACCATTCGCGGGGACTCCTTTTGCTCTGGGGTGGAGCGA
>NC_090731.1:17227905-17232271 GCF_036898095.1 Palaemon carinicauda | reverse complement strand
ACTATCATATCCTATTCTGGATGTATTTTCACTTAACGTTTTCTTCACTCTCATGCCCTATTCAGGATGCACTTTCACTCTAAATTTTCTTCACTATCATGTCCTAATCAGGATGTATTTTCACTTGAAGAGTTTTCTTCTCTCGTTGCAGGACTTTCTCTAACTGTCTCGTATCCTCTCCTGTATCTCTCGTCTTTATTATCTAGTTTGCTGGAAGAGGTACCATCAGTGTCCTCCACGCTATTTACAGTATGCATTTGCTGTGTTACTTCGGGTCGTAACTGCTTTTTTTTTTTATTTATATCCATCTGCTTTACCATCTGCTATACAACTTCTTATAACTCTTAATTCGTAGCGTTAAAGGTTTAAAGGCCACTCATTAGTGGCTGAGGCAATGGATAGAGACAGTATATATATTATATATATATATATATATTTATATGTATATGTTTATATATATATATTTATCTATATATGTTTATATATATATATATATATATAATTTGTATATATATATATATATATATATTTATCTATATATGTTTATATATATATATATATATATTTGTATATATATTTATGTATATATATATATACATATATTTATGTATATATATATATATAAATATATATATATATATATATATACATATATATATATATTACATATATATATACATATATATATATATATATATATAAATTATACACACACACGTGTGCTCAGCGCACAAGCCTCCTCTCCACCCCAAGCTAGGATCAGGGAGGGAGAGGCAATGGCTGCTGATGACTCAGCAAATAGACCTAGAGGTTCCTCCAACCTTAGCTCACAAGATTGGTGAAGTTGAAGCCACTAAAGGAAACTAACGAGTTTGAGCTGGACTCGAACCCCCATGACGTCACTAACAGGACACCACAACCTAAACGATGTCTTCTGTCTGTGTCTTTTTTCTGTGACGGCGCCGAGTAAGGTTGTGAACTCAAAGGCAGGTTGGAAACGACTGAGTTATATTATTGTAGAACATTCTCCTATATACAAAACCTCAAGGGCAACAGGACATACCAAGTTCACAAGACAGACAATATTACAGAGGAAAAGCCAGACATAAATTTTCATGTTCGTTTTAGTGCGAGGGGAAGAGCGAAGATACAAGCATGATATATACAAAGGAATTATATACAATTGTGTGAAACACGGTTGGTACATTTCCATCCTTCCCCGACACTATCCAGAAGTGTATCTTTCTCTGTTACGAGTCTCAAGTCTTTCAGTTGTTATTTCCCCTTGATGATTTAGTTTTTCGCTTTCTCTTACTCCTCTAATTCATTACCTTTCCTTCTTTAGCTCCTCTGCTTCCCACCCTTCCCTTTCCCATCGTCAGATCTCAGGTAGCGGAAGCGAGTGCTTTTGCCATAACCTAATTTAAATATCTTTAGCTATACCAAGTCGTGTTTGCACGGCTAGACTTCAAAGGTTGATTTGTAGACGCAATAATTATTCATTTATATATTTTCAGAAATTCATCCTGGTTAGTGTTGGTATGTATAGATGGTCCATAATGAAAATTGATATTGGGTATTAAAATCCACAATTTTTCAATATACAACTCATATAATTGAGGATTTTATTACCTAATATCAACAGACACGGCGTGGTGTTTTATTCAAGTTATATAAAAAATTTATATATTAATTATAGTCAATTCTTTTTAGTGAGGCAGATTTACACCGACTGGCAGTGGTGCCCTTTTCGCTCGGAAAAGTTTCCTGATCGCTGATTGGTTGGACAAGATAATTCTAACCAATCAGATAGCAGGAAACGTTTCCGAGGTAAAAGGGCACCCACTGCGAGTCGGTGCAAATCTGCCTCACTAAAAAACAATTGTTAGCAGGAAACTTTTCTGAGCTAAAAGGGCACCACTGCGAGTCAGTGCAAATGCGCTTCATTAAAAAAATTGAGTATAGAGAATATTTTATGTTTGTTTATTAATCATATTTCATTGACAGTACTGACATTCAGTGTGTTGATTTAGGAAAAATTTTCCATGATTCTTTTTACGCTCAGTACCGGTTCTGTAGGCTTGATTGGTTTTGTAAGATTGGAAAGTGCGACGTGAATAATTTTTTATTTTTATTTTGCAAAGTGAAATCAACTATTTTTTTTTTTCTTTTTTTTTTTGCTGTTTCTTTTCATGTTTCAATGATCTAAAATTTCGAAAAGTAATAGACCAAAAAAGTTTTGCATTGAAAAAATAAACAAATTATACACATTCATACATACCTATGTGTATTTATTAAACGATTTATATTTGTTTATCTGAAATTATCTGATGAAAACTTGAAGGCATTTCTTCTAGATTATTGCTACGGACTGTAGAATTGCTTAGGGCCCCATTGCCTTGGCAAAATAGGTAGGAAGTAAATAAATTCTTGAGATAAGTATAAGCGAACTAGAGGTAACCATAGTTTATTCGATATTGTATATATATATATATATATATATATATGAATATATTTATATATATATGTATATATATAATATATATATATGTAATATATATGTTATATATATGTATATATATACATATATATATCTATCTCTCTCTCTCTCTCTCTCTCCTCTCTCTCTCTCTCTATATATATATATATATATATGTATATGTGTGTAATATAAAATATAATATAATATATGTATATATATTTATATACATATACATATATATATATATATGTGTGTGTGTGTGTGTGTGTGTGTATGTCTGTGGTGAAGATTTCTTATGCCAGAAGGCATTTTTTATCACATTCTAAGGACATAATGGTGTCCTAAACCCAGCTTCTGCTCATTATCATAAGAATTTTAAGATTATGCAGAACCCCATCAAGTGAGTAAACTTTTTTTTTTTATGTCCTTTTAAGCACTCTCTCGGAAATTTCCCTTTTTTTATGTTTATTAATTTAGTTTTTGGATTTGATAGTATTTTTATTTTGTGTTTTGTCATTTGTGAATTTATGAAGTTTATATTTTCTTTTGATTCTAATGATACTTTAACAATGAACCGATTTTCCAAAAGATTTAAGATTTAATTTTTTATATTTAAACATTGGAGTTTTGGGTTTGATAGCAATTTTCTTTCGTGTTTTGGCATTTTTAATTCTATCAAGTTTATATTTTCTTTTAATTTTTATAATACTTTTACAGTAAACCGGTTTTCTAAAAGATTCAAGATTTATTTTTTTATTTATACGTTCTATTTGGATTTCATAGCACTCATATTTCGTGTTTTTTTTTTACTTTATAATTCATAAAGTTTATTTATATTTTCTTATATTTCTAGAGATCGATTTGAAATTTTTTCCTCATAATACTTTTAGAATAAACCGATTTTCCCAAGAATTTATTTCATATCTTATTTATACATTTAGTTTTAGATTTGATAATACTTTTTATTTCGTGTGTTGTCTTTTTAAATTTATAAAGGTTTTTGATTATAAAGATTGATTTGAAATATTTTCCTCATAATACTTTTAGAATAAACCGATTTTCTAAAGGATTTTAAGATTTCGATTTTCATTTTATACATTTAATTATGGATTTGATAACACACTTTATTTAGTGTTTTGTCTTTTTAAATTTATAAAAGTTTTAATTATAAAGATCGATTTGAAATTTTTTCCTCATAATACTTTTAGAATAAACAGATTTTCCCAAGGATTTAAGATTTCATTTTTTATTTATAAATTTAGTTATGGATTTGATGACACTCTTTATTTCGTGTTTTGTCTTTTTAAATTTATAAAAGTTTCAATTATAAAGATCGATTTGAAATTTTTTTCCTCATAATATTTTTAGAATAAACAGATTTTCCCAAGGATTTACCTTCTATCCATTACCCTCATCCCCCCCTATTTAGGGGAAAGGTATTCCCCCTAGGACCCCCCCCCCCCTTCCCCTCGTCTACTTGATAGCCTCTCGTACCATGATACGGCCACTTCATGGCTGTTTCATTGTCTTTTTTAAGAGAGAGAGAGAGAGAGAGAGAGAGAGAGAGAGAGAGATGATTCTTTTGTGTTATTTTTATTTTTGGCTGTTTAAAATTCATATAAAACAATTATTCATAAATCCTGGATCAATGTGAGATATGAATAATAAAGTTATTCACGATGGTGTTTCATTGTTTTTTTAGAGAGAGAGAGAGAGAGAGAGAGAGAGAGAGAGAGAGAGAGAATTCTTACTCTTGTATTTTTTCTTTTGGGGGGGCCTTTAGAGAGAGAGAGAGAGAGAGAGAGAGAGAGAGAGAGAGAGTTATTCTTACTTGTTTATTATTTGTTGTTAAAAAGTGTATGAAACTTAAGTAATTCATAAATC
>NC_090731.1:17217905-17222905 GCF_036898095.1 Palaemon carinicauda | reverse complement strand
ACCTTCTAAGTTACTTTATTGTCATAAAAGTAAATCCATTGGTCGCTTGTTATTAATTTTGATTTATTCCTTTATTATTATTATTATTATTATTATTATTATTATTATTATTATTATTATTATTATTACTAGCCAAGCTACAACCCTAGTTGGAAAAGCAAGATGCTATGAGCCCAAGGGCTCCAACAGGGAAAAATAGCCCCATGAGGAAAGGAAATAAGGGAAATAAATAAAATGATGAGAACAATTTAACAGTAATCATTCTACAAACAGTAACAAGAAGGCCAACTTCTAAGTTACTTTATTGTCATAAAAGTAAATCCATTGGTCGCTTGTTATTAATTTTGATTTATTCCGTTATTATTATTATTATTATTATTATTATTATTATTAGCCAAGCTACAACCATAGTTGGAAAAGCAAGATGCTATGAGCCCAAGGGCTCCAAACAGGGAAAAATAGTCCAGTGTGGAAAGGAAATAAGGAAATAAATAAATGATGAGAACAAGTTAACATATAAATCATTCTACAAAGAGTAACAACGCCAAAACAGATATGTTATATATAACTATAAAAAGACTTATATCAGCCTGTTCAACATGAAAACATTTGCTGCAATTTTGAACTTTTGAAGTTCTACTGATTCAACAACCCGATTAGAAAGATCGTTCCACAACTTGGTCACAGCTGGAATAAAACCTTCTGGAATACAGTGTAGTATATATATATAAATAAGGGATTTGATGATGTTGCGTTTGGTCTTTTATTTATTGTTTTACCTATTTTTTCCGTGGTTTATGATAAGGGTTTTGATAGTGTTTCGTTAGGGTTTATTATTCACTGAGATCTGCCGTTTATATGTCTGTTTTCTTTTTGAGAATTTTAATATATATATATATATAAATATATATATATAATTTATATATATATATATATATACACATGTGTATATATATAAAATATATATATATATATATGTGAATATATATATATATATATATATGTATATATATATGTATATATATACATATATATATGCATATATACATATATATATATATATATATGCATATATTACGTATATATATATATATATATATATACTTACCTTAAAATACAAAGGAGGAAGCTGGTTTGTTTTTAAGCTCCTTGAAGAGTTGATTGTTCTTTTAATTTTATCAAAGAATTGTAATTAGAAAATGAACGTTAGAATCGAGAAAATTAGTTAAAAATGATAATAAAGAAATGGTAACTTCAATCATTTAGAGAGCCTAAAAAACACTACAATATGAATAAGCAATATACTTGAAAATATATAAGAAACAGCAGTATGAATGAATAACAATATACTTGAAAATCTATAAGAAACCAACAATATGAATGAATAAACAATGTAATTGAAAAGTTATAAGAAGAAACAATATCAATGAATAACCAATGTACTTGAAAAATCTCTAAGAAACAACAATATGAATGAATAAACAATGTACTTGAAAATCTTTAAGAAATAACAATATGAATAATAAGCAATGTATTTGAAAATCTTTAAGAAACAACAATATGAATAATAAGCAATGTACTTGAAAATCTCTAAGAAACAACAATATGAATAATAAGCAATGTACTTGAAAATCTCTAAGAAACAGCAATATGAATGAATAAACAAAGTAATTGAAAAGTTATAAGAAACAACAATATGAATGAATAAAACAATGTAATTGAAAAGTTATAAGACTCAACAATATGAATAATAAGCAATGTACTTGAAAATCTATAAGAAACAACTATATGAATGAATAACCAATGTAATCGAAAATCTAAAGGAAACAAGCGATCGAGTTTGAAACGAGAGGCAAAAGCGTGCAGCCGACAGCAGAAATGGGATTGGCACAGACGGTAACTCAAGACTGAGAGCCAACTACCATCGAGTTTGTGCCCGCTTTCCAGAGCATTTTCCACACATCGCGTTTGGAAGCCTCTTACTTTTGTTTTTCTTTCTTTTTGTTTAATCGACACGCGGGAACCGCTATCCCCGGAACTTAACAAAATCTGGTGTTTTGGACTGTAAAGGGGCCAATAAAATAGCCCTGAGAACAATTAAGGTGGACTGTAAAGAGCTTGGAGCGTCTATCGTCCCGAGGGGAAATTAACCTAGTTGTAATTTTTGGCGGGAAACCGAGCTTGGCGGGAAGTTGTGGGGCATTTGGCCGTGGGTGTCTATGTGTGGGTTTCTTATTGGCGGGGAAAACTTTCCGGGGGTTGTTGTTGTGCAACCTCTGGAACCGTAAATGTAAGGACGGTGGCCCTTTGGGCCTAGTTTCGAAATATGAAAATGGCACTACTTTGCAGTTGCTGCCCAACTTGTTAGTATCTTGGACATTTATGGCGTTCGTTTCCCCTGATTCCAATTTTCAAGAGGAATGTATGTATATGTACTCATATGTATATGTATGTATATATGATTCCTTTGTTTGTGCGTCCGTTTGTTTTGCGTGATGCATTATGTGTAGAAACATGTAAAGTAGATAGTTCATATGCACATTTTTTTTTTCGTCGTAAGTAGGAAAGGAAAATTGTATAAAATATTATTTTAGATATAGTAGGCAACCGTTTGCAGTTTTGGAATCCTATGAAAGAATCATTTAAATTGTAGGTTGTGGTGGCATTATGGTAACGTCCTTGGGTGGTGATCGTCAGACTGGAGTTCGAGTCCCCGCCTTTAACTCCTTTCTTCTCTGTAACCTCACCATCCTTGTGAGCTAAGGATGGGGGCTTTGGGTCTACCTGCTGAGTCATTAGCAGCCATTGCCTGGCTTTCCTTGGGTGGAGATTAGGCTTGGGCGCTAATTATATGTATATACGCTCAGTCTCTAGGGCATTTTCCTGCTTGCTAGAGCAGTGTCACTTTCGTTTATCTCTGCCATTCATGAGCGGCCTTTAAAACCTTTAAAAACATAAATATTGTGTTGAGAAACGAAACATGTGAATGATGTGAGTATGTCTTGCTAGCGCACTGCATTCATAGCTGATGAAATAATAACTTCAAAAAGGACAGAAAAGTTAGAAGGAGGATATTCTTATTGTATTGCAACGGGCAAGTAAAAGAATAAGAATAAGAATATGACCTCGTCTGGAAAGTTGATGTTAGTGTTCCTCAAGGACATGATTTTGTAAGTGAAATATTCGTTTCTGACTTTTCATAGTTTCCGACCAAACATAAACGTACAAGAGAACAATTGTATTGTGTTCTTGATTTCGGAAGAAATAAATTGATGATCATCATCATCTCCTCTTACGCCTATTGACGCAAAGGGCCACGGTTAGATTTCGTCAGTCGTCTCTATCTTTAGCTTTGAATTCATTACTTCTCCATTCATCATCTCCTACTTCACGCTTCGTAGTACTCAGCCATGTAAGCCTAGGTCTTCCAACTCTTCTAGTGCCTTTTGGAGCTCAATTAAATGTTTGGTGAACTAATCTCTCTTCGGGAGTGCAAAGAGCATGACCAAACCATCCCCATCTATCCCTCACCATGATCACATTAATGTCTGGATTCTCTTACCGACCTCGGGATCAGAGTCTCGAGGGGAAGTTGCTCAAAGACAATAGCATCTTGTTTAAACAGTGACAATTCTTCTGTACATACACCTGTCGAATTCAAGTTTGTTGACCTTAGAATTGAAATCACCTTATCTTCACCATCTTAGCTAAATTTTCATTGGCTTTTATCTTTCTTTGTGGCTAAATGGTACGGTCACTGTCATACAAGCATCTTGGAAAAGGATATGATTACCAGCCGGTCAGATGCTATTGTCCTGGAGTGATTTCGCGTCGGTTTGACATTAATGTATGAAAATATATGGCTTATTTGAAATATATATATATATATATATATATATTTATATATATATATATATGTATATATATACAGACATATATATAATTATATATATGTGTGTGTATATATATATATATATATATACACATAAATATATATGTATATATATATACACACACACACACATATATATATATGTATATATATATATATATATATATAAGTTAAGACTGTGATGCCTTCGTAAATTAAGTATTCAGTCAATTTGACTGATCATCATGGATTTTACGTTTTTCATGCTACTAAATGTTGTTTTCTTTTCTTCCCATTGTCGTTGTTGTCTTATCTGCTGGAGACTTTCTCTACCTGCGAATTTCATATCTTTCATTGATCTTTCCGGATTTAAACTTTACACATAACTAAATTTTCTTTTTTCCTGTTCATGCCTTGTTTATGTCTTACTAGTTTCAGAATATTTACCTGCGAATTGCATTGCATATGATTTAAATTTCTATAGCAACAACAACGTATTACTTAAGTTTTTAATAGCAAAACAACAACAACGTATGATTTAAGTTTTTAATAAAAAAACAACAACAACAACAACGTATGATTTAAGTTTTTAATAAAAAAAAACAACAACAACAACGAATGATTTAAGTTTTTAATAGGAAAAAACAACAACAACAACAACGAATGATTTAAGTTTTTAATAGCAAAACAACAACAACAACAACGTATGATTCAAGTTTTTAATAGGGAAAACAACAACAACAACGTATAATTTAAGTTTTTAATAGCAAAAAACCAACAACAACAGCAACGAATGTTTCAAGTTTTAAAAACAACACCAACAATAACAACATATGATTTAAGTTTTTAGTAGCAAAACAACAAAAACAACAGCAGCAACGTATGATTTAAGCTTTAAATAGCAAAACAACAACAACAGCAACAACAACAACAATGACGCTGGCGTCTTAACCCGTTCTGCATTGACCTGCATGAAGTTAAAGGTTTTGAAATCGTCCTCTTGGGTGGTTGACATCTTGTCGAATCCCCCAGCTGGGATCTGACCCAGTTTTCACGATCGTTCGTTGTCACTGGTTTGTAGTGCATTATTATTATTACCTCCGCCAGGAGGTTATGTTTTCGGTTCGGT
>NC_090731.1:17200405-17212905 GCF_036898095.1 Palaemon carinicauda | reverse complement strand
TAGAATAAGGGAATAGTTGGAAAGATGACGTTCAGTAGTGTATCTAAGGGTATTCGATCAATGAGAACATTCCAGACAATTTTTGTAATATGATTTTCCTGAAAAAAGCAAGAAAAATATTATGGAAATATTGAAAAATGCTGTGAAATGTAGCAGGAGATTATTATTATTATTATTATTATTATTATTATTATTATTATTATTATTATTATTATTATTATTATTATTATTATTAATTGCTAAAGCTACAACCCGAGGTAGAAAAGCAGATGCTATAAGCCCAAGGGCTCCAACAGGGAAAATAGTCCAGTGAGGAAAGGAAACAAGGAAAAATTAAAAATTTAAGAACAGTAACATTAAAATAAATATCTTGTCTGAGATGTTACATATATGAATTAAAAAACTGCCTCTCTTTGGTCGTAGACTTCTCATTTTACCATTTTCATTCCATTAAGAAAACATTTTTATGTACTATATATAATGTATATATATATATATATATATATATATAATATATATATATATATATATATATAAATATCACCCACGAAATGCATTTTAATACCGAATTCTATCTTGGGAAATACATATCCACTTGGAATTCATTTTATGGTAACAGCTTCTGGCCGTGTGGTGATTCGAACCACCACCTGTACGGCTAGAAACTATGCAGGCAGGGACCCTATCGACTCAGCTATATATATATATATATATATGTGTGTGTGTGTGTGTGTGTGTGTCTTAACGCAAAGGGTCTCTGTTAGATTTCGCCAGTCGTCTCTATCTTTAGCTTTTAAATCAATTCATCATCTACTTCATGCTTCATAGTCCTCAGCCATGTTGGCCTGTGTCTTCTAACTCTTCTAGTGCCTTGTGGAGCCCTGTGAAAAGTTTGGTGAACACACACACTCTCTCTCTCTCTCTCTCTCTCTCTCTCTCTCTATATATATATATATATATGTATATATATATATATAATGTGTCTTTATTTCCATATGCGTATGTGTGCGTATATATACTTTATTTCATCTTTTGTTTATATTTGTATTTGTGCCATTAAAATGTTTCCCCTTAACATTTCTGTTTGTATATATAGCTTGCGCGCTTCCTCCTTCCCCTCCCCCCAGTTCGTAAGTTTTTCGATCCCTTTTAGAGAGAGAGAGAGAGAGAGAGAGAGAGAGAGAGAGAGAGAGGGAATGTTTTATTTTCGAAACTTGTTGGTGTTTACATAAGCCCCACGTAGCAAGTCCACCAAGGGAGGGTATCCTTTTATAATGGCCAGCTATCTTTTTTATCTCTCTCTCTCTCTCTCTCTCTCTCTCTCTCTCTCTCTCTCCCCCCCTGTTAGTTTTCTTTGTTGTGCATATCCCACGTGATTCCCTTTTTTTATCATATCCTTCCCCCCATCCTTCATCACAAGTTGCATACTGTTCTCAATTCTCCTATTTTATTTTTTCCTTTTTTTCTTCGGTCCCTAGCCTCGTTGAAATGCAGCTGAGAATTGAACACTAATGTTTTGTGTACTGTTTGTTCTCTCTCTGTTTACCTAATAGGAGTTTTGTTGTTTGCTCTTTGTTTACCTAATAGGAGTTTGTTTAAACAAGTCGGTGATTATTTTCTTTCCCAAGCGTCGAACACAGACCGATGGGGCTAATAGCGTGAAACGAATTTTCCCTCTTTTTTTGAAAGTTGGGATCTTTTAGGCACAAACGTTTTAGGGGGCGTGATTTATTTGGAGCATCACGTTGTAGATGTATATATTTTTTATAAATATGTATATATATAAAGATATATATATATATATATATATATATACAGTATATATATGTGTTTGTATGCATATATCCGTATACGTGTATACATACGAGTATTATACATATATCTATCTATCTATCTATCTATACATACATATATATATTTTAACGTACTCTTCTTAAAATATTTTATTTTTCCTTCTTTCCTTTCCTTACTGGGCTATTTTCCCTGTTGGGGCCCCTGGGGCTTATAGCATTTTGCTTTTCCAGCTAGGGTTGTAGCTTAGCAAATAATGATGATAATGATGATATAAGATATATATATATATATATTTATATATGTGTGTGTGTATTTTATATGTATATATATAAATATAAATATATATATATATATATATATATATACACCCACATGTGATAATTTGTATTAAACATAGATAAAGATATTGAAGTACTCTACCTTTGTCATTTTATTTCTGAAAGACATTTCCCCAAAAAATTGTTCCTCTTCTTTGAAAGAGATTCTAGGGTCCTCTTTTTGACAGCCTCTTCCTTTTGTCTTTTCCTTATTTGAAGGACTTCTTTTTTTTAAGAGTTTTTTTTTTTCCTTTTTTCGAAGGAATTTTCTTCCAAACGCCTCCTATCTCTTCCTTTAGTTCCCTTTACCATCCTCGACCAGAACTGGGTAGTGCCATAGCCTCTGTACCCTGGTCTTCCACGGTCTAGGGTTAGAGTTCTCTTGCTTGAGGGTACACTCTGTCACACTATTCTCTCTCTCTCTCTCTCTCTCTCTCTCTCTCTCTCTCTCTCGTTTTGTTAAAGTTTTTATAGTTTATATAGGAGATATTTATTTTAGTGTTGTTGCTCTTAAAATGTTTGATTTGTCTTAGTTCCTTTCCTCACTGGGATATTTTCCCTTTAGGAGCCCCTGGCTTAGAGCATCTGCCTTTCCATCTGGGGGTTGTAGCTTAGCAAGTTGTAATAATAATAATAATAATAATAATAATAATAATAATTTGCAGACACCAACCTTTCTACACTAAAATCATGATACATTTTCTTGTTTTTTTTGTTAGTTTTCCTTTCGAAAGTAAAATTTTCCTTATTGCAAAGACTTCTGGGGTTGAAAGATTTTTCATTTTTGTCTCTGAAAACATAATCTGTCTCTTGTTCACTTTTTATCAATAATGCATTTTTTTTTTTAAGAATCCGCCTTTGTCTCTATTTTCTGAAAAAGCCTTTTTCTCTTTTTCGCTAATATATCTTTTTATTTATTTTTCAATGGCTTGGCTGTAAATTTTCTTAGTTTTTTTTTTTTTTTTTTTTTTTTTTTTTGAAATTTTGTTAATTTTTTTTTTATAAAATTTTTTCTCGTCGTCTTTCATTTTATGGAACATTTGTGATCCTTTTCTTATATTTAGTGAACCAGCTTTAAATTTTCTTTTTCAAGTATTTACTTTTATGAAGCTTTTCTTACATTTATCCCTGTCTTTTTTATGGAATATTTGTGATCCATTTCTTATTTTTCAGAGAATCTGCTATAAATTTTCCTTTTCAAGCATTTCTTTTATTAAGCTTTTCTTACAATTTATCCTTGTCATCTTTCTTTTTATGGTACATCTGTGATATTGTTTTTATTTTTAGTAAACTATCTTTAATTGTTCTTTTTCAAGTATTTACTTTTATGAAGCTTTTCTTACAATTTATCCTTCTCTTCTTTCATTTAATGGTATATTTGTGATACTGTTTTATTTTTAGAAAACCAGCTTTAAATTTTCTAATTTAACCATTTACTTTTATGAAGCTTTTCTTACAATTTATCCTTATCTTCTTTCATTTAATGGTACATTTTTATACTGTTTTTATTTTTAGTAAACCAGCTTTAAATTTTCTTTTTCAACCGTTTATTTTTTATTTAGCTTTTCTTACAATTTATCCTTATCTTCTTTCTTTTTATGGAACATTTGTATCCCCGTTTATTTCAGTGTTCCGATCAACTATCTGCCTGGCATTCTGACATAGGAATGAGCATAGATCAGGGCCTTTGGGGGAGATGTTCCCTTTCTGGAACTCTGCCAATGAAATAATGAACTTTTAAACAAACATTGTAATTTTCTCTCTCTCTCTCTCTCTCTCTCTCTCTCTGGAACTCTGCCAATGAATAATGAACTTTTAAACAAAACATGTAATTCTCTCTCTCTCTCTCTCTCTCTCTCTCTCTCTCCTGTGCATTTCGTTGTATCAGGAAGGATCAGCTATAGACGATAGGTCATTGACCCCAGCTAGTCCTGTCAATAATAATAATAATAATAATAATAATAATAATAATAATAATAATAATAATAATAATAATAATAATAATAATAATGAAGTAGAACTTCAGAACACATCGTCGTCATAATAACAATATCGCTGGTCATGTTGTTAATAGTCTCTCTCTCTCTCTCTCTCTCTCTCTCTCTGTGTGTGTGTGTGTGTGTGTGTGTGTTATTGTAGCTAATTGCCTTTCACTGTTCTTGAAACATTTTTTGTTTCCTTGTTTCCTTTCCTTACTGGGTTATTTTCCCGGTGGGGGACCCCTGATCTTATAGCATTCTGCTTTTCCAACTAGGGTTGTAGCTTAGCAAGTAATAATTATAATAATAATAATAATGATAATAATAATAATAATAATAATAATGATAATAGTAGTTATATATATATATATATATATATATATATGAATTAGAATTATTATTGCTATTGATAAATGGGCAGGTTACCTGGTTCAATTAGTCAAATTCAACCCTTATATAGCCTGAATAAATTCTGGATGGAATAATGAAATCCAAGTGAAAATTAAATTGATAAAAATACTTATTAGATAATATTATAATTTTTATTCAGTAACCCTGTGCCTCTTAAAAAAGTTAAAATCTCAAAAATAGCGGAAGGCTCAAAATCCGATAAAACGCCAGAGGCCTAGTTTTCTGATCTGTTGGAAACTATGGATGGCAGTTTTTGGGACCCTATAGGTCTACCTGCTGAGTCATCAGAAGCCATTTGCTGGGCCGCCCTGGTCCTAGCTTGGGTGGAGAGGGGTAGGTCGCTACTCATTGTATATACAGTCAGTCTCTTGAACACTGTCGTGCTAGCTAGGGCATAGTCAGTGTCCCTTTGCCTCTGTCGTCCCTGACTGGTGAACGCCAGACTAAGGTTCGAGTCCAGCTCAAACTCGTTAGTTCTTTTGGTCGGTGGAACCTCACCATCCTTGTGAGCTAAGGTTGGTGGGTTTGGGGGAGCCTATGGGTCTATCTGCTAAGTTATCAGAAGCCATTACCTGGCTCTCCTTGATCCTACTTTGGGTGGAGACGGGTTGGTCGCTAATGTAAGAATGGTTGTGTTATAGTGATTAGTGATGCATCTTCCACTTACAAAGAAATAATAAGTAATATTTTTGAGAATAGTATTTAAATATCATTATAGATTTAGTCTACATGTAATATGATTTTTCGAAATTTCACAATTTCCATCTGGAAAACTTTTTTTTTTTTCTGAAATCAAAATATCGGACAAAGATTTTTTTTTTTTTCTTTTTTTTTATAAGCAAGAAAAACGAACCTTCCTGTTTAAAACGCCAAGCCGTTATTTTCAAATACTTCCTGTAGAAAACAAGTTTTCAGTAAATGCAGTTCCGAACGGTTTTCAATGCATTGAAAATGGATTCGCACTCTTTATTATTTTTCCAATTCAGTGAAAACGATTTCTTCCGTGAATGTCCTTAAGTAAAAGAGAAGGTGGGGGGTGGGGGGGGGGTTATTTTCCAATTTTAAGGAATACGGCCTGTGTTTTCCATTTCCTTCGCAGGATTTATGAGAAAATTTAGTCTTCGCCCTCCTACCTCCCTTCTCCCTCCCCCTCTCCTGCCCTCCTACCCCCCTCCACCATCTCCCGCCCTCCTACCCCCCTCTCTCCTGCCCTCCTACCCCCCTCCCCCCTCTCCCGCCCTCCTACCCCCCTCCCCCTCTCCCGCCCTCCTACCCCCCTCCCCCTCTCCCGCCCCTCCTACCCCCCTCCCCCTCTCCCGCCCCTCCTACCCCTCTCCCCCTCTGCTGCCCTCCTTCTCCCCCCCCTCCCCCTCTCCCGGGTCGCGTGTAAACTGCCTTCGAAGTAAGTCATTGCTGAAGTTATGATCTGTCAAAATGCGATTATAAGTTTATTGCAAGGAAGTGTAGGCGGTTGAAAATTGTGTTCAGAGTTGCAATTAGCTTTGAAGGGAGTTATTTGTGTATGTCTGTTTGCGGTTATCTATCTATCTATCTATCTGTATATATATCCATATATATATATATATATATGTATATATATACACATAAATGTGTACATATATATATATATATATATATGCATACATATATATATATTTCCTCACCCAATTAAAAAGATATCTTACCATTTCATATAAGTTTCCCTCCAAGTTTCCCTCCATCCTCTGCAATGACTCCCAAGATTTACTTCTCTCCTACACTGTTCAAAAACCCGTAAATTTGTTAAGAAATTCTCCGAAAAAATATACTGATCTCGGCCGTATTTCAGTAAAATACAGGCGACCGTAATTTTTACCTTACTTTGTTATTGCCTTTCACGGGTTGCTGACCGTGATATCACTCCTTTATGTCAATGTATCCGTTTTTAAAACGGTAAATATCTGGTAACATTTTCCAGTATTTTTACGGGTTTCTTTACGGCAAAATTTTAACAGTGTAGTATAGTTTTCTCTATCTCTCGTCCCCTTCCACGGGATGCGTTTTTTCTTTCAATTTGCAAAGACTCTAACGTTCCTCACACGTGCAATGACTTACCGTCTCTCTTAAAGATAGCTTTGACTATAAGCCGTGAAAAAGATTTATACCATCTCCTTTTTTGAAGATCTTCCCTTCCCTGTGGAAAAGATTTCTCTCTGTCGCGTGAAACTATTTTCTATGCCAAGAAGTGCCCACTTTGTCAAGAAGATTTATATCCTCCTCTTGAAAAATGTTCCCCAATTCATAAATAAATTTCCACCCTTTAATGCAAAAGAGTTATACTGGTGGCTGATGTAGTAACGTCCCTGACTGGTTAAAGCCAGACAGGGGTTCGATTCCCGCTCAAACTTGTTAGTTTCTTTGATCGATGCAACCTCACCATCCTTGTGAGTTAAGGTTGGGGGATTTGGGGGAGCCTATAAGTCTATCTGTTGAGTCATCAGCAGCCATTGCCAGCCCTCCTTGGTCCTGGCTTTGGGGGGAGAGGTGGCTTGGTCAGTCTCTAGGGCATTGTCCTGCTTGATAGGGCAGTGTCACTGTCCCTTGCCTCTGCTATTCACGAGTAGCCTTTAAGCCTTTAAATCTCCCCCCCCCCCTCCCGGGTCACATCCCTCCCCTCCTTGGAGGCTTTCCCTCTCGATTGGAAAATTTTTCCTCACTTAAAGATTTTCTCTTTTATGTGAGAAGATATTTCTTTCCTTCCTCTTTGGAAAGACCGTTTCCTCCCTGGTGGAACATATATTAGAAGTTCCTCCCGGTGGAACATATATTAGAAGAGGTGCGTGCCCTCTTGTGTTCCGTGAGTTCATATACAATATTTCATACCATATTGCAGCTGAGACTTCGTCCGATATTTAGAATTGGCACCGAGGTGGTCAAGTGGCCTCTTCAAGTTGAGAACAGACACACACATACATACGCTCACACACACACACACAAACACATATATATATATATATATATATCCCTTTCTGAATGAGGATACCTTAACGTGATGAAAGGCTTTGTATATCGCTTTGGTCAACAAATCTGTACTAGTTTGGTTTGCCGTGAGCGATTAGACTAAAGTCTCCCACCGTCACCAATTCGCATAGGCCAGCGTGGTGATGCAATGGCCTAACCCCAGACATGACTAAGGACTTCTCTGAGGCCTTTGTTCTGCAGGGGACTAGAAAAGGCTGATGTTGTTGTTGTTGTAGTTGTAGTTTTTGTTGTTTTTGTTGTTGTTGTATATATATATATATATATGTGTGTGTATATATATATATATATGTGTGTGTGTATATATATATATATATAATTATACTGTATATATATTATATATAATATATATATATATTATATATATGTATATATATATATATATATATTATATATATGTATATATATATATATATATATCTATATATATATATTTATATATATGCACTATATTTGTGTATGCTTATGTCTTGAACTAAGAAACACTAACATGGGATCTGATTACTCTAATTTATAAAAATCCACCCCTCTCTCTCTCTCTCTCTCTCTCTCTCTCTCCCTCTCTCTCTCTCTCTCTCTCTCCATCGTCTTTTACTCTATCTCTGATGTGTGAGGACACAGCGAGGATGAAACGATTGGAGATCAAAGTGGTCTGTATAATTGATGAAGTTGACACACGTTGATTGAAAGTGATGCTTGGGTGAACTTTTATTTCCTGAGTAATTCTGTTCCTGTGTGTTTTTTTTTTTCCCAGCGTCGAAGAAACGATATGTGTAACCAATCATAGTTATAGCCATGACTTGGTATATACAGTATATATGTGTTTTTATATATATGTATATATATGTATTTAATATATATATATATATATATATATGTAAATATACATACACACACACACACACACACATATATATATATATATACAGTATATATATACATATATATATGCATATATATACATTTATACATACATATATATATATATATATATATGTATATATATTATATATATATATATATATATGTATATTAATGAATATATATATATGTATATATATATATATATATATTAATAAATATATAGTTGTGTTATGTTTATTTTACACCCAGAGAGAGAGAGAGAAAAAGAAAGAGAGAGCGAATATTTCGAGATATCTCGATTCTTCAAACTCAGATTATTCGCCTAATCTCTTATGTTGCGAAGTTTTCGCAATATTACACCTGAGGTAGTTCAGCATGTAGTTCAACTGAGTTATTGAACTGGAAGCCTCTCTTATCGTCTGTCGCAGAAAATGTAATTTCGAAAGTTTTGACATTATCATAGAGACAAGGAAATTGTTAAAAAGGTCTTTTCGTGTGTATTACTCTCTGCGTTTTAGCGGTTTTTATTTTCCATTTTTATATTAGCGTTTATTTTTTTTTTTATCCTGGTTTGTTGTATATGTTTGGTTGTTCAAGTCTCTTTATTAAACGCCATATGTTTGTTCAATTCACCTTATTAAACGCCTCATGTTTGTTCAAGTCTCCTTATTAAACGCCATATGTTTGTTCAATTCACCTTATTAAACGCCACATGTTTGTTCAAGTCTCCTTATTAAGCGCCATATGTTTGTTTGTTTGGTTGTTTGTTTTTGTCTCCAGTTAAATGCCATATGTTTGTTTTGTTTGTTTGTTTGTTCAAGTCTCTAATTAAACGCCATATGTTTGTTTGGTTGGTTGTTTGTTTTAGTGTCCAATTAAACGCCATTTGTTTGTTTGTTTGTTCAAGTCTCTAATGAAACTCCATATGTTGTTTGGTTGGTTGTTTGTTTTAGTGTCCAATTAAACGCCGTTTGTTTGTTTGTTTGTTTTAATCTCTTTTAAACGCCATGTGGTTTGTTTGTTTGTGTCTCCAATTAAACGCCATAATGTTTGTTTGTTTGTTTCAGTCTCCAGTTAAACGTCATATGTTTGTTTGTTCAAGTCTCTAATTAAACGCCATATGTTTGTTTGTTTGTTTGTTTTAGTCTCCAGTTAAACGTCATATGTTTGTTTGTTCAAGTCTCTAATTAAACGCCATATGTTTGTTCGTCCAAAATTGAATCACACTGACACTAGTATTAATGACTTTACTTTAGGTGTCTGTGATAACTCAACGCTTTTATTAACCTGGTCATTGTCTGCAATCATGTTAATTAATTAGTCGCTTATAATGAGAGATTTGGTTTGTATCTATTTTCTCTCCTATTTGATGATTTGTGTTTTTATATCATTGCTGTGTGGCTGGACTTTTTTACTGATGCTAAAAGTAATGTCATTTTTCTTTTATTTGTTACTCAAATTTCGTCATTTTTATTCATATTTATGCGAATATATTTCCTTTTTTCTTTTTTTTATTTTACACTATTCTATTTGATTTTTCTTTTTATTGTTTTTTATTTCAAGTTTTTTTTTATCATTTACATATTTTGATGTTATTAATGTTCTTGGTAAATATTTTAATTGTTCAATAATTCTCTTGAAGTTTTATTTATTTCCTTTTCCTTTCCTCACTGGGCTATTTTTTCCCTGTTGTAGCCCTTGGGCTTATAGCACCATGCTTTTCCGACTAGAGTTGTAGCTTAGCTAATAATAATAATAATAATAATAATAATAATAATAATAATAATAAATGGTAACCTACATCTTGCACTTATCTAAGTTGTATTTTTTTCATATTAATTTATTTGTTTTCTATTTACATCTTGAGTTAATCTAGGCCTTAATTAATTTTTGTTTACTATTTCTCTGATTTTTTTTTCTATATAAGGTAATACATATTGCACAGATCTATAACTACACACTCGTCCTTGTTAACTTTACTCATTTGCTTTGTTTAGAAGCGTGGGCGGACTGGGCACATTAAGTCAGAACAGTGGGTGGCCTTCTGCCAAACCATGACGTCATGGTTCATATATGACGTCACCATTTAATCTTCGCAGACGGAGGAGGTTAAGAGGAAAATTATCTCTCTCGGTCTTTTCAGACTCATCTTTTATGGGCGAAGTTATGTCTCTGGCAGAGTTTTGGGAACTGGGTAAAATTTCGTTGATTCTTCTGTTGTTTTCTCTTAATTCCCATATTTTACGCGGTCGATTTTTTGCCTCATCGTCATGTTAGTGTTTTTTACTTGTTTTGGTACACTTAAAAATGTTCTTCTAATATTCTCTTTAATTCCCATATTTTACGCGGTCGATTTTTTACCTCCTCGTCATGTTAGTGTTTTTTACTTGTTTTGGTACACTTAAAAATGTTCTTCTAATATTCTCTATTTTAATTCCCATATTTTACGCGGTCGATTTTTTACCTCCTCGTCATGTTAGTGTTTTTTACTTGTTTTGGTACACTTAAAAATGTTCTTCTAATATTCTCTTTTTTAATTCCCATATTTTACGCGGTCGATTTTTACCTCCTCGTCATGTTAGTGTTTTTTACTTGTTTTGGTACACTTAAAAATGTTCTTCTAATATTCTCTTTTTTAATTCCCATATTTTACGCGGTCGATTTTTACCTCCTCGTCATGTTAGTGTTTTTTACTTGTTTTGGTACACCGTAATCGCCGTATAAAAGACGGTAAAAACCATGGAATAAATGTTGCCAGACTTTTACCTTTTTTAAAAAACGGATATAATGACGTAAATGAGTGATATCACGGTCACTAACCCGTAAAAGATAATAACAAAGTAGGGTAGAATTACGGTCGCCTGTATTTCACCGAAGGATGAGAACAGTATATTTTTTACTAAGAATTTCGCATAAAATTAGGTTTTTTTTTTTTTTTTTTATAATAGGGTTTTTTTATTATAATAGTTTACCTCTTATTCCGTTTTTACATTTCTTTTTAGTTCTTTATCACAATGTTATTCATTTTTACGTTTTGTCTTTTTTCTTTTCCATATCTATTTATTGCAGTAATATCCTCCTAAGCATTCATTTAAAATGATAATTTTTTACCAATTCATTGTATCATTGTGCTTATGCAATGCAGTAAATCAATGTATCTTGTTCTTGTTAAAACCACAATTGGCTTTTTAACTCAATTTATTACATTTATTTCAGTTTTGAATATCATCAGATATTCATTATTGTTGATGCTTCGAAGACGGTTAACTGAAATGGACAAATGAGAGAGAGAGAGAGAGAGAGAGAGCGAGAGAGAGAGAGATGATGATGATGATGATGATTGTGGGGGGTTACTTATAGAATTATCCGTTTTACTGACGGTTATTATACCCTGCTATCGACAATATTAGTAACGCTCGGGGAACACAGAAGAAGTCAGAGATTTCCAAGGTCTTATTTTAAGGAAGTTCGGAGATGTATCCGTGTTTTTCATATATGAAAAGGTAAGATATGAGAGGATTGTTTAACGGAAAGGCCTATATGGAGGTTAAGTGTCCATATGGGATACAAACTAAAGAAGAAAGTTTAAAGGTGACAATGCCCTAGAGACTGACCACATATACATATGATCGGAACACAAGCCCCCTCCTCCACCCAAGCTAGGACCAGGGATGGGCAGGCAATAGCTGCTGATGATTCAGCATGTAGATCCATAGGCTTCCCCAAAGCCACTATCTTAAGCTCAGAAGGATGGTTAGATTGCTGACCCTACAAGGAACTATCGAGCTTGAGCGGGTCTCTAACCACAGTTCATCAAGTCACAAGGCAGAGACGTTTCCAATTGGCTACCACAACTGTTGAATGAAGGGGAAGAGCATAAAAAGCGCTCAGACCCACCTGCTATTTTAACCATGGAAAATACATTGTTGATTCCATTAGTATTCAAAGTATTTAAGACCACGTGACTCTCCTGCTATGTTGAGATTCAACAACTTTTTTTTTTTTTCCTTTTTTTATGGGAAATACGATTTCAAGTTTCACTTAACCACAAAATCGGCTTTGGTATCTGGGGTGGCTCTCTCTCTTTTCTGGGTCTCAGTCACTGCCACCCTCTCAC
>NC_090731.1:17187905-17195405 GCF_036898095.1 Palaemon carinicauda | reverse complement strand
CTTCCCTTCTTCCCAGAATCCCCTTTTCCCCTCTTCCGAGTCATCTCTTTCCTTTTTCCCTTCTTCCTTTCTTCTCCTCTTCCCTCCCCCCACTCCCTCCCTTCAGCCCTTTGAGAAATCCTGCCGACTGTCGCTTAATAAACACACATTCGCACGAAAATAGAAGGCCGGCCGCTAATCCTCTTGTGAATAGGATTATCATATTTGCTCGTCATAGTCGTCTCCAATACTACAGCAATGCCTTTCTCTTCCTCCTGCTCATGGTCCTGCTCTGGCTCCTGCTCCTGCTCCTGCTCTTGTTCCTCCTCCTTAATGGTCCTGCTATTGTTCAACATCCTCCTCCTTCTCTTCTTGCTCATGCTCCTTCTGCTCTTGCTCCTTCTGTTCCTGCTACTGCTTATGCTCATGGTCATGCTCCTGCTGATGCTCCTGCTCCTGCTCTTGCTCATGCTCCTCCGGCTCTTGCTGTCCCTGATCATAGTCCTGCTCCTGTTCTTACTCCTTCTCATGCTCTTGCTCCTCCTCCTCCTCTTCTTGCTCATTATCCTTCTGCTCTTGCTCCTCCTGCTTCTGCTACTGCTTATGCTCATGGTCCTGCTCCTGCTCTTACTCCTTTTCCTGCTGATGCTCCTACTCCTGCTCTTGCTCTTGCTCCTCCGGCTCTTCCTGTCCCTGATCATAGTCCTACTCCTGCTCTTAATCCTCCTGCTCACGTTCTTGCTCCTGTTCTTACTCCTTCTCATGCTCTTGCTCCTGTTCTTACTCCTTCTCATGCTCTTGCTCCTGCTCTTGCTGCTCCTGCTCTTGCTCCTCATGCTCCTGTTCCTTCTCCTCCCCAAGATGAAGATGATGATAATAATAATAATAATAATAATAATAATAATAATAAGAAAGACGAGGAAGTCAAGATAATAATAATAATAATAATAATAATAATAATAATAATAATTAATAATAATAATAATAATAATAATGATAATAATAATAATAATAATAATAAGAAAGACGAGGAAGTCAAGATAATAATAATAATAATAATAATAATAATAATAATAATAATAATAACACAAACGACGAGGGAATCGAGAAAAATACCCCTTCTCGTCAGAAGCAGAAGCAAGTGATGGATGATTTCCGAAGACCAAAAGCAGCGATATTTTCGCAGGGCGTTGGGAAGTGCCGCTTCGGAATCGGGGATGAAGTGGAAGAGGTTTTTGGCCAGACAGAGAGACTATATCGGCATCCTGAAGCCATTAAGGCCGGGACGTGTGTGTGTGTGTGTGTGTGTATGAGATTTGTTTTGTGTCGAGCGTTGGCGTGTAAGGTTTTGTGTTTTTCGTTCGTCAATGAATGCCGGATTCTGGTGATAGTGTGTAGGAGTAATATGTATGTATATATATATATATATATATATAATGTGTATGTGTGTGTGTTCGTGTGTATGCATGTGTGTATATGTTTGTATATGATATATATATATATATATATGTGTGTGTGTGTGTGTGTATGTACAGTACAGCATATATATCATATCTACATATATATTTATTATATTTATGTGCCTGTTTATACATACATATAATGTTATATGTATACATACATACTGTATATATATATATATATATATGTGTGTGTGTATATAAATATATATATATATATATATATATATTTATATATGTGTGTGTGTGTGTTTGTGTATGTGTGTAAACTGGGCATTCATCATTCCGTAGCACCATTAGCGCATATTCCAAAAAAAGGCTCCCTCGCTTTCTTGCTTGTTATATTTTATCTTGGCCAGTCTCTCTCTCTCTCTCTCTCTCTCTCTCTCTCTCTCTCATTACTTCAGAATGACCAGACCACAAAATATTTCTGTCATTACCAATACTAACTACATTTTTATATGGATGGGAGTATTAGCTAAATGCTTTCGTGTGGTTTGGCTTATAGTTAATCATAAGTTAATTTTATTTCTTGAATATACGGAAAAGATGGAGTTGAATAGTTAGTTATATTGTTAGTTATATTATTAGTTATATTGAGTTTTTAAGGGTTGATGAAATGACACGATTAGATAATTACATACAATGTATATGTTTGTGGCTTTATGAGATCATAAAATTGACAAAAAAAGGAAAATGACTTAATTCACTTAAGAACAAGAAATTGAAAACAATGAAACGAAGAAACTAACATTGAAAGAGTAATATAATGAAAATATTAGAAAGAAATAGAGCGAAAAAAACGTCAGAAAACAGGACAGTGGCAGAAGAAAAAGAAGAAAATAGAATAAATTATCTTAAGAATAATGTAATGAAAAGAAAAAACTAACACTGGAAGAGTAGTATGATAAAAATGTTAGAAAAAAAACCGAGCTAAAGAAAAAACGTCCGAAAAAAAAGGACAATGAGAGGAGAAAAAGACGAGACTAGAAGTGACAGGAGAGTCCGGAAATATCCTTTACCGTAGGAGACCTAATCTCCTGGTCAGCCAGAAAGTGAATTGTGTACTCGAAGTCTTCTTGACGTTTTCCCATTGAGGTCCAGACGCCAAAGGTGCATTACCATATCCCTTACCCATTCCCCTACCCCTTTCCTTTTTCCCTACCACTTACCCATTCCCCTACAGCTTACCTATTCCTCTATTAATTACCTATTCCCTTACCACTTACTTATTCCCCTACCCCTTTCCTATTTCCCTACCACTTACCCATTCCCCTATCACTTACCTATTCCCTTACCACTTACCCATTCCCCCATTCCCTTATCCGCTCTCCATTCTCTGAACCCTTACCCCGTTCCCTACCCTTTACCCATTTCCCTACCCCTAACCCATTCAATTACCCCTTACCCAAGCCCCTACCCCCTTACCCATTTCCATACCACTAACCCACTCCCCTACCCCTTACCCAATCACCTACCCCATACCCATTTCCCTACCCCTTACCCATTCACCTACCCCTTACCCAATCCTCCACCCCTTACCCATTTCCCTACCACTAACCCATTCCCCCACCCCTTACCAAATCACCTACTCCCTACCAAATTCCCGTTCCCCTTACCCAATCACCTACTCCTCACCCATTTCCCTACCCCTTACTTACTACCCTACCCCCTACCATTTCCCCTACCCCTTACCCATTCTCCTACCATTCTTCAATACCGCTAGAAGGGCCCGGACAGGAGTGGTCTTCGAGCGTGAACCAAAAGGGGAAAAATGAGATTTCAAGGTTTCTGTGGTCCATAGGGTTTGAGTTTTTTTTTTTTTTGGTGGGGGGGGGGGCGTCCTTTTGGGGGTGTCTGGTAAAATGAGAAAAACGTAATTTCCAGTTTTATTTGTGCCTTGCTGGTTGAAGGGTTTTTGCATATTTTCCAGAATCGTGGGAATGAAATGTCTTTGTTAATTACACAAGGTACATTCTCTGATACAGTATTGATGTGGTAGTTTCCGTACTTATATGATTTAAACATTTGCACACATGGTTTACACTGATATATTTATATGTATATATATACATATATATATACATATATATATATATATATATATATATTTATATATATTTACATATATATATATATATATATATATTTATATATATATATATATATATATTTATATATATGTATATATATATGTTTATATATATATACTATATATATATATATATATATAATATATATATAATATATATATATTATATGTATAAACATATATATATATATATATATGCAGGGATTAATCCCATTACTCGCTACCATGCATGTATAAAATTACCCTTTTACACATACCCATATATCATATAGATTTATGTTGTAATTAAAGCACACTATGGTGAAAAAAAAAAGGCCGTTCCACTTATATATCCTATTTTGGTCGAAAACCATCTTTATTTTTAGTTTTCAAAGAAAAAAAATATTTTGGTTGAAAACCATTTTTACTTTTAGTTTTCAAAAACGAAAATTCTATTTTGATCGAAAACCCTCTTTATTTTTAGTAAAAATAATTCTATTTTGGTCGAAAACCCTCTTTGTTTTTAGTGGAAAAATTTATATTTTGGTCGAAAACTCTCTATTTTTTAGTAGAAAAAATTCTATTTTGGTCGAAAACCCTCTTTGTTTTTAGTAGAAAAAATTCCATTTTGGTCGAAAACCCTCTATTTTTTAGTAGAAAAAATTCTATTTTGGTCGAAAACCCTTTTTATTTTTGGTAAAGAAAATTCTATTTTGGTCGAAAACCCTTTTTATTTTTGGTAAAAAAAAAAATTCTACTTTGGTCGAAAACCCTCTTTATTTTTAGTAAAATAAAATTCTATTTTGGTCGAAAACCCTCTTATTTCTAGTTCAAAAAAGAAAAAAAAAAAGAAAGAAAAAAAAAAAAAGACCATCTAGTAACAGCGCTCACATCGAGGTACTTTGCATTTTACGTAGTGCGATTTGTTACCCTACGAGTCCGATCGGCTTCCAGGAACTGCTGCCTGGAATGAGCCCCGCCTGGAAGGAATGCCTCCTGGAACGAGCGCTCCTCCTGATGGAATGCCCAATCAGAAAACAACGAGCCGCTCTGACGAGCTCACCTTAACATTGATTTTACCCTGATTCACCACATTATAATGTAAATGAAGTCATCAGCCGGAGATACCAGAGAGAGAGAGAGAGAGAGAGAGAGTTGGTTTATAAAATATGTTGTGGAGAGAGAGAGAGAGAGAGGAGAGAGAGAGAGAGAGAGTTGGTTTATAAAATATGCTGTGGAGAGAGAGAGAGAGAGAGAGAGAGAGAGAGAGAGAGGAGGAACCTTTTTTTGGCTGGCAATAGAAAAGCCATAATCGAAGCAGATCCTTTCAATTTCTATGCGAACAACTTTCCCCATTCTTCCTGCCCCCCCCCCCCCTTTTTTTTTTTTTAGGTGTAGTGAAGAAGATCCGGCTTGATAAGGAAAAGTACTCCCAATTTTATAGTTGATATGCGAAGGATCTACTTTAATGTTGTTACTGTTCTTCAAATATTTTATTTTTATTGTTTATTACTTCTCTTGTAGTTTATTTCCTTGTTTACTTTCCTCACTGGTCTATAATAATAATAATAATAATAATAATAATAATAGTAATAGTAATAATAATAATAACAACAATAATAATAATAATAATAATAATAATAATAATAATAATAATAATAATAATAATAATATGTACACACAGACTTACGCAATTTCCGGCTGATCTTCCCTTTGTTAAGTGAAGCAGATTTTTTTTATTAAGAAATACACTTTTACAATTCTTACAATTTATAATATATATATATATATATATATATACATCATAGTATATTGACTTGAATTAATCATTAAGGGAAAATACCCTCTCATACATACAAACAATATATAATCCAGAGTCTAACTGCATCATAGGAAACAACCTTGTTTTCCCTCCATAATTCCGAGTACCAGGCTGGGCAATAAACAAACGCAGCAGGGGCAACATTATTATTATTATTATTACTAGCCAGGCTACAACCCTAGTTGGAAAAGCAAGATACTATAAGCCCAAATGCTGCAATAGGGAAAAATAGCCCAGTGAGGAAAGGAAATAAGGAAATAAATAGATGATGGGAACAAATTAACAATAAATCATTCTAAAAACGGTAACACCGTCAAAATAGATATGTCCTATATAAACTATTAACAACGTCAAAAACAGATATGTCATATATAAACCATAAAAAGACTCAGGGGAAAAAGAACTGAGACCTCATTTAAGGTAATCGAGACGCAGACTTCGAAGTCTAGTTAGTTCAGTCTTTTAAAACTAATAATAGAGAAAGCAAACAGCAATGATTATATCCATTGATTATTGGTGAGGTATCTCTTTACTGCAGCATTTTCCCATTGTGTTTTCACAATAACAACACGAACAAAACTCGGCTTTACGTGGAAATTATAAAGCTTACAATGGCAGGTACTGAGTATGAGTTCGCTAATTGCATACAGTAAACTTATTTCTATTTTCGTATGGTATTTAAAGAGGTTTCAAAGTCATTGGGCTGCATAAGAATAGTTCTTACTTTATTCTGTAGCTGTTTTTATTTGATTTTTTTTTAAAGCTAGTTTTGATTGATTTGTTTAATTGGTGATTCTGGTGTTTCTTGAGTAGCTGTTGTTTGCACATGATTCCCCTTCGAGTGATATTGTTACCTTGTCAGAATTATCCTTAGAGAGAGAGAGAGAGAGAGAGAGAGAGAGAGAGAGAGAGAGAGAGAGTGAGAGAGAGAGAGAGAGAGAGAGCCCTATCACCAGGAAATTCCACTTTGCAATCAACATCAAAGAATCACCAAATTAATCCTCAATTTTCTAATATTCAGCTTCAGACTCAACTAACCCATTCGGACTTTCTTAATTATTGGAAAAATTAGGAGAATCTGGAAGAAGACGCCGATGGGGAGGAGGAGGAGGAGGAGGAGGAGGAGGAGGAGGAGGAGGAGGCGGCGTTAACCTTCTCAAATTCTGATGTCGCGCGTCTGCTGCCTTAAACGATCCCCAAAGAGAGAGAGAGAGAGAGAGAGAGAGAGAGAGAGAGAGAGCAATTCAATTATGACTAGAGGGTTGATCTTCATTAAACACAGTTAAAACTGGCCCCTTCTAAAGTCTTCTCCTCCATTCTCCTCCTGGATCTCAATGCCCAACTTCAAATCAAACTACCTCCCTCCCCCCCCCCCCACACGCACAATAAATCAGTGCAGATCCAAACGGTATGGATTGTCTCTCGCTTACCCACTCGCCCCCCTTACCCCCCCCCCCCTCAATTCAAAACCCCCCCTAGACCTCCCACCTTTCCCCCCACCAGGAAAGACGCCCTCATTCTCCCTAACCACATGTTTCCTCCGTTCCATTCCCATCCACGTGCTTAATCAATATCAAAGACCTCCTTGAATGATTCCCCCCCACACAATTTATCCCCCACACACACACGCTCCCCCACAATCTCCAACCCTGCGTCCCCCCCCCCCCCAAATATTCGCAAATTCGACGAACACGCTGAATATTGTTACTGTTCTTAAAATATTTTATTTTTCCCTGTTTCCTTTTCATAGTGGGATATTTTCCCCTGTTGGAACCCCTGGGCTTATAGCATCTTGCTCTTACAACTAAGGTTATAGCTTAGCAAATAATAATAATAATAATAATAATAATAATATACAAAACAGTATATACATGTATACATATGTCAGAACATATGCATATTTTGACATAATTGGATTATACGTGGTGAATTCATTTATAAAATTTATAATAAATAGATGATAATTATTTTTTCTGTAGAGAAATTTTCAGTTGTTCTTTCTTTTGACTGGGAAATCTTCATAAACAACAAGTTCATGAACAAAATAGAAATTTGAAATAATAAGAAAAAAAATATCCTACACTTCTTGTAGAACTAAATGTCATTACATGTAACTGAAAAAGATGTTCTTAAATACACACTCATATATAATTATATGTGTATATATA
>NC_090731.1:17172905-17182905 GCF_036898095.1 Palaemon carinicauda | reverse complement strand
CTCATCGTCATAGCCCAAGTCTTTAGCAGTCTTCCGGGTTTCCGTCCTAGCCATCGTTGAGAGCCCCGGGGGCGGGGGCGGGGGGGGGGGGGGGGGGGCGGAGTGGGGGGGGTTCCAAAAGTCTTGGTGAGGGGGGTAGGGGTGACTCTGGATGGAGGATGGAGCTCATTCAGGTGGTAATTTCTAACATGTGTGTTGGTGACGTACCGCGATCTCTTTTGAACTACACAATTTTTTTCGGGGGGGGGGGGGGGAAGTTTGCTAAGAAAAATAGAATATGGGTTGTTTGTAGTCTGGTTCGTTTCTGCTGACGAAGCATTTTTTATATATTTTTTTTACTTATACTCAGGGATATATGTGGAAACGTGTGTGTTATCTTGTGTGTTTTTCATGTTTTAAGTTTTCTATTCTTAAGTTCAAAAGTTCGAAATTTGCTGCAAATGTGGATTATTTGTAGACTCGTTCGTTTTTGCTGACGAAGCATAATTTTTTTTTTTTTTTTTATGTTTCTTGGTTCGTTTTTCTCTGGATATATGTGAGAAACGTGTGTGTTATTTTGTCTGTTTTCAGGTTTAATTTTTCTATTAAAGTTAAAAAGTTCAAATTTGCAGCTAGTGTTGTTATGTTGAACAGGCTGACATAAGTTTTTTTATGGTTTATATATGAAATATGTTTTGATGTTATTATTTTTAGAATATTATATTTTAATTGTTCATTATTTCCGATATCGTTTATTAATTTCCTTGTTTCCTTTCCTCGCTGGACTATTTTTCCTTGTTGGAGCCCTTGGACTTATAGCATTTAGCTTTTCCAACTAGGGTTGTAGCTTAGCTACTACTACTACTACTACTAATACTAATAATAATAATAATGATAATAATAATAATAATAATAATAATAATAATAAATAACAAAAACAGCTGTTCGTCATTGATAATGTGTTCGTATGTCATCAATGTTGCAATAACTGTGATTACGGCTGCCGTTATGTTGCAAAGAAATTAAGTTATTCATCCTCTTCAATGGGCATAACGTCCTATTGCAATATCAGGAATTAATTTCGCAACATAATTTTTAACAACGGTTTCCTGGTACAAAGAGAGTTTTTTATTTATTTTTTTTTTTGACTCGAAACCAAACCGGCTGACTTTCGCATCATTTGTTGGTCGTTCGAACTAATGGCTTCATCTTTTGGTAAACGATCTCTCTCTCTCTCCTCTCTCTCTCTCTCTCTCTCTCTCTCTCTCTCTCTTCTCCTGTTTCTTGATTTGGCGTACTAAAGATCAAACAGACATTTTTTGAAATGGCCAACTAAAGATCAGAGTTTTTTTTTTTTTTTTTTTTTTTTTTTTAATTGGCCAACTACAGATCAGATTTTTTTTTTAATTGGTCAACTAAAGATCAGATTTTTTTTTAATGTGCCAACTAAAGACCAGACTTTTTTTGAATTGGCTAGTGAAGAACAGACTTTTTTGAATTGGCCTAGTGAAGAACAGACTTTTTTGAATTGGCCTAGTGAAGAACAGACTTTTTTGAATTGGCCTAGTGAAGAACAGACTTTTTTGAATTGGCCTAGTGAAGAACAGACTTTTTTGAATTGGCCTAGTGAAGAACAGACTTTTTTGAATTGGCCAATTAAAGATCAGACATTTTTGAATTGGCCAAATGAAGATCAGACTTTTTTAAAGTACTAACTAAAGATCAGATTTTTTTTTTTTGAATTGGCCAACTAAAGATCAGACTTTTTTGAACTTGCCAACTAAAGATCAGATTTTTTCTGAATTGGCCAACTAAAGATCAGACTTTTTTGAACTGGCCAACTGAAAATCAGATTTTTTTTTAATTTGCCAACTAAAATCTTATACTCATACGATAAGTTTTTTTTTTCCCTTGAACCAACATATTTAAAAATAAATAAATTTAATCTAAAGATGAAATTCGAAATAAACACTTTATTGGATTTGACGGTGAAATTTAGCTGGTATAAAGAATTTTGGAATTGAAACGCTGAAATAAATAAAGTGTATATTCAGTATTGTATTTCTCCCCATTTCAAAATGAAATTCTCGCTTGATTAAGTCAAAGGTTAAGCGCAAAATCTATGATTTTTTATTTTTGGAAATGTTTCCATAAGCTACTTTCAGTTTCGATATCACTTATAATATATCTGGGTATTTTTACCTCCGCCAACAAAGTTGGAAGGTTATGTTTTCTCCCCTGTTAGTGTGTTTGTTTGTGAACAGCTTCCTGGCCACAATTTTAACCGTAGGCGTAATGAAACTTGCAGAGATTAACTGTTATGTAAAAAGCTGAAAATTATTAAATGTTGAAAGGTCACGGTTAAAGGTCAAGGTCACGGTCATGTTAAATGTCCAATTCGCTTAATCAGCCATAAGTTTGGACTTCGTTGTCACAGATACTTGAATCGTAATTCATATTTGGTTGTATGAAAATCCAAGCCAATTAATACATGTTAAGGTCAAAGTCGAGCAAAAGGTCGAGAAATAAGCTGGCCGTGGCGGAGGTCTGCGGTCTACTGAGTGCTCCTCTATAGTCATTTTTTTTAATGATGCAGATTTCAACCGACTCACAGGGGTGCCCTTTTAGCTCAGAAAAGTTTCCTGATCGCTGAATGGTTGGACAAGATAATTCTAACCAATCAGATAGCAGGAAACATTTCCGACCTAAAAGGGCCCCGCTGCGAGCCCGTGCAAATGCGCCTCATCAAAAAAATTACTAAGTTGGTTTTGTTTTGGGTTTTGAAACTGTTTTCTAATATATTAATTCCAATTGTTAAACAAATCGTTGTTTATTGGTTATAAAAACTGTATTAAAACATTTATTTTGATACTGAAGGATTTTTTTTTTTAATTTAATATTAAGTCTTTTATTTTGTATACTGTAGTACAGATAGAGATTTTTCATCATTTAGAGAGATTTTGTAGTCAGTTTTAATTAATCCCTGTATTTATTATTTCTTTATTCTAAAGATTTATTTTATATATAATTTTATACAATTTTATTCATTCTCTTTACATTACTATTTTCATTACTCAATTTTTCTTTTGTATTTTTTGTTTATTTTTAATACGTTTTTTTAAAATTGTTGTTTTAAATCGATTCTCTTTATTATTATTATCATTCTTATTATTATTATTATTATTATTATTATTATTATTATTACTACTACTACCACTACTTGCTAAGCTATAACCCTACTTGGAAAAAGTAGGATGCTATAAGCCTAGGAGCTCTATTAGTGAAAATAGCCAAGTGAGGAAAGGAAACAAGGAAAAATAAGATATTCTAGGAGCAAAAAGTCTTTCTATGCTTATCATTATAGCCATTCTTCTTAAAATGCCTCTTTTCTATATTTTTATTTTGTTATAAAACTGTATTCATAATATCTCAATTTCAAGAGTTTTTCCTTAATTACGTCTCAATAATAAAGTTTCCAATTAATTTGGAATTAAGGAAAAATCGTCTTTGGTGGATTATCCAGTTGACTTAGTTTTGCTTCTTTAGGAAACTTGACTTCATAAGAGGGATTAAAAAGGTGAGAGAGAGAGAGAGAGAGAGAGAGAGAGAGAGAGAAGGCACACACACATATATACAATATATATATATGTATATGTATATATATATATATATATATATGTATGTGTGTGTGTGTGTGTATATATATCTGTGTGTGTGTAGGTTATGATTCGATTGAAAGACTGAGGCTATGCCTGACTTGGTTGAGAGAGAGAGAGAGAGAGAGAGAGAGAGATAGAGAGAGAGAGAGAGAGAGAGAGAGAGAGAGAAGGCACACACACATATATACAATATATATATACACTATATATATATGTATATTATATATATATATATATATATATGTGTGTGTATATATATATATATATATATCTGTGTATGTGTAGGTTATGATTCGATTGAAAGACTGAGGAATATGCCTGACTTGGTCGAGAGAGAGAGAGAGAGAGAGAGAGAGAGAGAGAGAGAGAAAATTTGTCAGTTTTAGCAACCATCTGTAATAATGAAATGGTTGAGAATTATGACTAATGTTGATCTGAGGATGTTGATACCAACAGTGATGACGTTGTTGATTAATAATGTTAATACTGTCAGTAATGAGGACGTTATTTATATCTGTTAATGATGATGCTAGTGTTGGGTATAATGTTGATAAGGGCGACGTGAATTGTGATAATAATGAGGATACTAATTTTCATCGATATTTTCCCTTGCTAATAATATGATAATTTTTTATGGAAGCAAAGTTTTGGTATCTCATATTTTGTTTTATCTATCATTTATACTTGTAAATCTATAATGTGATCTGATTCATAGTGAAGACGAATATTATAACAATAATTATCCATATTCGTAAATGTTATCGATTTGGAAATCAATTTTTGAGAATTCAGCAACGCAATTTTTTACTAAAATTCTTCTTCTTCTTCTTCTTCTTCTTCTTCTTCTTCTTCTTCTTCTTCTTCTTCTTCTTCTTCCATTTATACGTTTACTGTTCTAATGTTGATGTATTTCTTCCACAGGTGAGTGATTAAAGGGCGCATTAGCTACTGGTAAGAAGACATCAGCGCTGCCTGCGGTGAAATAAGGAACTGCAATATGCAGATGATGCAACTCTTGTAACTATGATTTATACTCCTCGGAGTTGTTGCTTGAATGTTATTAATTCAGAATAGAGGAGTACAAAATATAATTTTTGGGGGGAATGATATCCATATTTGTTAAGCCAATCTCGTTCTGTCTCCTCATTATAAGATTAATATATATATATACTTTGCTAAGATAACCCCTTAGATAACGATTCTGAATAATTGACCGAAATAGTTACCTTCGTTCTATTTTTGCTTCGCGGTACTTAAAGAACATATCTTGTAGAAAATATATATTTATTTATTTATTTATTTATTTATTTCTAAATTATACTTCTACTAACAACGTGGAATATCCAGATTGACCATCCTTTTCTGGTTATATTTCTATAAAGAACTTCTAGCCATTGGCTTTAATGCTCGTACCTTTAGAATGAGTAAATGCTACTCGTTGGGCTGGAATTCAGCTCCCATATTCTTTTGAGTTTCTGTATCATACTGTTTAGTGCTTAACATTATCATCATATCCTGTTATGCCTATTGACGCAAAGGGCCTCGGTTAGATTTCCCCAGTCGTCATTATATTGGGCTTTTAATTCAATACCTCTCCATTCAAAATCTACTTCACGCTTCGTAGTCATCAGCCATGTACGCCTGAGTCTTTCAAATCCTAGTGCCTTGTATAGCCCAGTTAAATGTTTGAACTAATCTCTCTTGGGAAGTGTGAAGAGGATGCCTAAACCATCTCCATCTACCCCCCATCATGATCTCATCCACAAAATGGCACTCGTGTTATCTCTCTTATATTTTCTATTCCAATCCTGTTCTGTCTTTTATACCTTACTTTGGAAAGCTATGGATCATCTTTTCAGCCTTTGATATGGATGATGAAGAAATACTTTAACACTATCGTACAGTTGGACACAGGAGTCCATGGCTCACCTTGTTCCGAAGAATTACACCCTGTCACACCCCTAACTGCATGGTGAGTAACCAAACAGATAGTGTAGGAAGGTATGACAAAAATGATGGGCGGGGCTAAACATAGGAAATCGCTGAGCGAGGTGTACCTGGATTTCCTGTGTCCAACTGTAAATGTATGGTTTCATCTGCAGTTAATTTATCCATATTCTTAATTATTACATATTCTTTTCTCTAACAACTTCCTGTATATTATTCTTGAGTGATTGACGTGTGGTAACTTATCAATACGAAGTTACTGAGTAGATTGGCAGTAGTCTCTTTTCCAAGGATTCATTAGTCGTGAAGAGAGAGAGAGAGAGAGAGAGAGAGAGAGAGAGAGAGAGAAACTACGGCTTACTAGAATCTACTTTTCCTTGTACATCCCTCCCCCCTCCCCCCCTGCTACTCTCGATCCCATTCTTACGTCCTACGCTCCATCCTTCTTTTCATCTTCGGCTGACAAAATTTAAATCACCTGTCATTTCTCTGGACATCTTCAGGACATTTCCAGGACATTTCTCCCTCGTCGGGGTAATTGATGGGCGGGTCAGCATCCTTCGCATCCTCTCTTCTTTTCTATCACCCATCGTTTCTTTTCCTACACTGTTAAAAAACCGTAATTTTAATCGGAAATTCTCCGCAGCCGTATTTCAGTAAAAAATTTTAACATACTTTTTTTTTTTTATTATTATTATTATACTTCCCCCGGCGCCTTGGTGACCGCGGAGGTAGTAGCAGTAGGGGATTCAGCATATGAATCTTCATTTCTGGTGGATAACGGGGGAGGGTGGGTCATGGCACCCCTAGCAGTATCAGCCAAACTCGGCTTGAACCCTCGTCAGGCTGGGAGGAGCGGGGATAGGAAAAGTCCCCTTTTGTTCATTTGTTTGATTTCGGCTATCCCCCTAAATTGGGGAAGGTGCCTGGGTAAATAGATGGACTTTACTTGTTGGCGACCGTCATATCACTCCTTTGCGTTAATATATCCGTTTTTTGAAACGGTAAAAATCCTGGAATAAATGTTGCCAGGCATTTACGGTTTTTTTTTTTTTTTAATGTAAATTTTTAAGCGTAGCCTCTCTTTATCTCGCGTTATTCCGAAGAATGTGTAGTAAATACCTGCTAATTTTCATTACCATCCTTCCTTGTTACCTCCGCTAACGATGTTGGGAGGAGGTTATGTTTTCGGCCCGGGTTTTTTTTTTTTTTTTTTTCTTTTTTTTTTTTTTTTTGGTGAACAACTTCCTGGCCACAATCTTACTCATAGCGTACTGAAATTTTCGGGGATTAATTAAGTTGAAACGTGGAAGTGATTCAATTGTGAATGGCCTAGATCAAAGGTCAAGGTCATCTGAATTAGGTGAATTAAAATGTATTTCATTTATGCTTGTAAATAAAAGCCATGAATTTGGGTCTCTTTTCATGGTCACTTATAGATATGTTTATATAATTATGCGCAATACTTTGTGTACTGTGTAAATGTTAGTTTTCTCTTATAATATTTAACCAGGAATTGTAGTATCATCCACATAAATATATTATATTTATATATCTTTCTGCCTTTCTATTTGTTTATCCATATATATGTGTATATATATATATATATATATGTGTGTGTGTGTGTGTGTGTGTATATACATATATATATATATATATATATAAAGTATATATACGTGCACAATTATATGTTTAGTATGTATGTATTTATGTATAGAATAAAGTACGTTGGTATCATTCACAAAAATTATGCACATTATATATGTATCTATACATAAATACATACATACATATATATATATATATATATATGTATATACATACATACAGATACATACAGTATATATATATATATATACAAGTATAGCGTTTGTGTCTTAAAATCGACATATCTTTTCTGCTGCTGCGCATATAATTTTTTTTTTTTTTCTATCCATCCCAGCATGGCCGTCCTATATTTACACGCCACTGATAAACGAGTACACAAGCGTTATGATCTGCCGAATTCATAGATGGTCCTGGAATTTATAGCCAAGGATTCTGCTGGAATAGCCATTTTTATTCGGTGCCATTGCGCCATTATTTAAAGCCACAAGGCCGCTCATGCTGTAATGGCAAAATAGGATAGAGAAGCTTTGCATATTTTGTCGATCAAAACAAATTGTCTCCCGACAAGAGGAGATTAAGATTCTGGAAAGTTTTTTTGGGTTGGACGTTTAGGTGTGAGTGATGTTTATTTTCGGGTTTTGGGGTTTAAGGGGGGCTTCGCTTGATGTTACAGGAAGGGATATTTGAGAGTGAAGGGGGAATTTTGTTGGTGTGGTTGTGGTGGTGGTGAGGTGGGCCTTTGTCGGAAAGGGACAGGAGTTTTCGGTGTATATATATATATATATATATATGTGTGTGTGTGTGTGTGTGTTTGGGTGCATACAATGTGCATATATGTAAATGTGTATATATAAATATATGTGCATACAGTATATATATATATATATATATATGTATATATATATATGTATATATATATATATATATATAAATATATATATATATATATATATAGAGAGAGAGAGAGAGAGAGAGAGAGAGAGAGAGAGAGAAAATGTATGATATAAACAAAATATACTCTATGGTTAGGAAACTTATGAAAATGCGGAAGCTGGAAAGAAAATATCACTAACAGTGGAACGTCGATAGCATAATGCGAACGAGAATAACGTACTGAACGAAAATAGAAACGAACGTAATGGAATATTAGTTTAAACTCTGGTCGGTTGGGAGGAGATCCCAGATACTCCTAAGAAAGTAGTTCGAGGTAAATATGTTAGGAAAAATAAAAATTACTTAAAATTTTTTATTTTTTCAATTGATTTTAAAAGAATAAAATTCGTTGATTCCTACTTATAACGAATTTACTAATGCTGGAATGATGAGAGGAGAAGCGAGTCACAAATATGAGACCCAAGAAAGGTAGCGAGAGTTTTGCAAAATATTGGCTGATGACTTTAGTTGAATATGGAATAATTGGCGGACCAAGTCTTTCTATGGAGAGATGTGGATATTGAATTTGCATGAAGGGAAAACGGTTGACATTTGAGAAGATGAATTTTCTCTCTCTCTCTCTCTCTCTCTCTCTCTCTCTCTCATGTGTACATATAAAACAAACTTTTGCTCTTCCAGAAGACTTTTCCATTGTATTATATGTATATAAATGAGAGAGAGAGAGAGAGAGAGAGAGAGAGAGAGAGAGAGAACTCCACACTCCAGGATTTATTAGTCGACTCGTTGTCATGCCTTCTTAATTAAGGAAAAAAGTTTGTATTATATGTATATAAATGTGTGTGTGTGTGTGTGTGTGTGTGTGAGAGAGAGAGAGAGAGAGAGAGAGAGAGAGAGATTCCAGGATTTATCAGAGACTCATTGCCATGCCTTCTTAATTAAGGAAAAAAAGTTTGTATTATATGTATATAAATGTGTGTGTGTGTGTGTGAGAGAGAGAGAGAGAGAGAGAGAGAGAGAGAGATTCCAGTATTTATCAGAGACTCATTGTCATGCCTTCTCAATTAAGGGAAAAGGTTTGTATTATATGTATATAAATGTGTGAGAGAGAGAGAGAGAGAGAGAGAGAGAGAGAGAGATATTATAGGATTTATCAGTGACTCATCGTCATGCCTTCTTAATTAAGGGAAAAAGTTTGTATTATATGTATATAAGTGTGCGTGTGTGTGAGAGAGAGAGAGAGAGAGAGAGAGAGAGAGAGAGATTATAGGATTTATCAGTGACTCATTGTCATGCCTTTTTAATTAAGGGAAAAAGTTTGTATTTTATGTATATAAATGTTGATTGAGAGAGAGAGAGAGAGAGAGAGAGAGAGAGAGAGAGAGACAGACAGACAGACAGAGAGAATTGGGTTTTTTGAGGTTCAGAGCGATGCGTGACCTTTTATTGGTTTGTTTGGGAACGAAGTGATCTAATGCCATCTGCGGGGTTTAGTCCTTCAAGGTCCTTCGGTGGAGGGGGTAGGGGGGGGGGGTTGTCCCAAGGATGGATGAAAGGTCAACCACCGACGTCCTAATGCTGAACGAAGGGTTTTATCTGCCTTCTAAGCGTGTTGTTATTGTTGTTGATATTATTATTATTGTTGTTGTTGTTGTTGGTGTTGTGTTGTTGTTATTATTATTGTTTTCATTATTATTATTATTTTATCTGCCTTCTAAGCGTGTTGTTGTTGTTGTTCCCGTTGTTGATATTATTATTATTATTATTGTTGTTGTTGGTGTTGTGTTGTTGTTATTATTATTATTATTATTTGATCTGCCTTCTAAGCGTGTTGTTGTTGTTGTTGCTGTTGTTGATATTATTATTATTATTATTATTATTATTATTATTATTATTATTTTATCTGCCTTCCAAGC
>NC_090731.1:17159419-17161919 GCF_036898095.1 Palaemon carinicauda | reverse complement strand
TTGGGGGGAACCTATAGCCCTATCTGCTGAGTCATCAGCAGCTATTGCCTGGCCCTCCCTGGTCTTACCGTATGTGGAGAGGTGGCTTGGACGTTGATCATATGGATGTATGGTCAATCTCTAGAGATTTTCCTGTTAGGGCAATGCCACTATCTGTTACCTCTGCCATTCATGAGTGGCCTTTAAACCATTCGGGTATCACATTCTGATGAGCACCTCTTTATGAACATAGAAATTTCCCCTCTCCTTGAGGGTACACTCGGGGACACTATTCTTTCTATTTTCACTTCTTGTTTTGTTTTAAGATTTTATAGTTTATAAAGGAAATATTTGATGTTACTGTTCTTAAAATATTTTATTTTTCCTAATTTCCTTTCCTCACTGGGCTATTTTCCCTGTTGGAGCCCTTTGGACTTATAGCATTCTGCTTTTCCAACCAGGGTTGTAGATTAGCAATCAATAACAATTGTGTCATGTAAAATGCCTCGAAATATGACGTAAAATTTCATGAAATGCGTTTGTTCAAGTTTTTATAGTTTATAAAGGAAATATTTAATGTCACTGTTCTTAAAATATCTTATTTTTCCTTGTTTCCTTTCCTCACTGGGCTATTTTCCCGGTTGGACCCCTTGGGGCTTATAGCATTCTGCTTTTCAACCAAGGTTGTAGATTAGCAATCAATAATAATTGTGTCATGTAAAATGCCTTGAAATATGATGTAAAATTTCATGAAATGCGTTTGTTCAAGTTTTTATAGTTTGTAAAGGAAATATATAATGTTACTATTCTTAAAATATTTAATTTTTCCTTGTTTCCTTTCCTCACTGGACTATTTTCCCGGTTGGACCCCTTGGGCTTATAGCATTCTGCTTTTCCAACCAGGGTTGTAGATTAGCAATCAATAACAATTGTGTCATGTAAAATGCCTTGAAATATGATGTAAAATTTCATGAAATGCAAACACAGGATTACATCGGGGTTGAATCTGAATTTATCGATGCTGTGACACGGACTTTAATTATGTGCAATTCATCATTGCATTCAATAAACTGCAAAATGGTGTAGGCTGTGAAAGGACTGATCAATGCAGCGTTTTGCTGCATAATCAAAACGATGCAGGAATTTAGTTACGCATTGTGTGATTGTAATTACGGCCATAAAATTTAGACTTAATTTGAAGGATTTTTTTTCGTGTAGAACTTGCGAACCTGACTTGAAATGCCTTTGATAATTATAAAATATGATTTTTTTTGTATATTATTATTATCATTACTGTTATTACAATTATTGCTTTTGCTTCAAGCATATTCATTTACCTTATTTAATGTACACGCACATCCATACATCCGGATATGACTTGGAGTTATAGTGTTCGGAAAAGGCTTCATGAGATCGTGGTAAATGCCTTTGATAATATATAAAATATGATTTTTTTTTTACATTATTATTATCATTAGTGTTATTACAATTATTGCTTTTAACTATTATTTCATAAAATCTATTTGAGTTGAGATGCTATTTAATGTTTTGATAGTTGAATTTTAGGTGTTTATTATTACCATTATTAGTATTATTACAATTTTAATTATTAATTAATAAATGATAGTTGAATTTTAGGTGTTTATTATTACCATTATTAGTATTATTACAATTTTAATTATTAATTGATAAATGATAGTTGAATTTTAGGTGTTTATTATTACCATTATTAGTATTATTACAATTTTAATTATTTATTGATAAAATGTATAGGAGTGAAAATCCCATTTTTGAATTCTTTTTTATTTTTTTTATTTTGGTTTTAACGATGACTGAGAAAAGTTCCTAGTTTTGTGATAGCCTATTGGAAACGTCCTTGTCTAGCGGTCTGTTAGACCTGGGTTCGAGACCTGTTCAGGCTCGATAGTTTCTTGTAGTGCCTGCAATCTCACCATCCTTGTGAGCTAAGGATTGGGGGTTTGCGGGGCTCGATAGGTCTACTAGCTAAGTTATCTGCAGCCATTGTCTGGCCCTCCTTGGTCCTAGCTAGAATGTAGAGGGGCCTTGGTGCTGGTCATGTGTATTTATCGTCAATCTCTAGGGCATTGTCACTGTCCCGTGCCTCTGCCATTCATGAGCGACCTTTAAACCACCACAGCATCTCTTTAGAGCGTTATTATTATTATTATTATTATTATTATTATTATTATTATTATTATCTATGCTACAACCCTAGTTGTAAAAGTGGGATGTTATAAGCCCAAGGGTCTAACAGGAAAAATAGCCCAGTGAGGAAAATGAATTAAGAAATAAATAAACTACAAAAGAGGTAATGGGGAGAGGTAATATTTCAGAGGTCTAAATATACTACGCGCAATGAGAGTTTCTTATCCCGAGTACAGTGAAAGGGTTAAACCTTATGCCAAGCTGTTCAACATAAAAACATTTAGTCTCTAGGGCATTGTCCTTCTTGCTAGGGCGTTGTCCTTCTTGCTAGGGCAATGTCCTTCTTGCTAGGGCA
>NC_090731.1:17149419-17154419 GCF_036898095.1 Palaemon carinicauda | reverse complement strand
TTGAAGCAGTTAATTCTGTTATTGTTTATTTATTTGTTTATTTAATAATTTATTCATATATGTTAATATAGCTGAAAACAGGATCAAAATATCCTGGGCAAGCAAATTATAGTAGTTAGGGAAAGTTGGGATGTGTCATCAATTGAAACAGTTAATTCTGTTATTGTTTATTTATTTGTTTATTTAATTATTTATTCATATATGTTAAGTATAGCTGAAAACAGGATAAAAATATCCTGGGGATGCAAATTACAGTAGTTAGGGAAGATGAGGATGTATCATAAATTGAAACAGTTAATTCTGTTATTGTTTATTTATTTATTCATTCATTTATTTATTTATTCATATTTGTTAAGTATACGTGAAAACAGGATAAAGATATCCTGGTGAAGCAAATTACAGTAGTTAAGGAAGGTGGGGATGTATCATAAATTGAAACAGTTCATTCTGTTATTGTTTATTTATTCATTTATTTATATATTTATATCTGTTAAGTAAAGCTAAAAATATGATAAAACCAGCAAGGGGAAGTGGAGGGAGGTAGCAGGAGTGGTATGTGATAAGAAAATGCCAATCAAGCCAAAAGTCATCAGATATAGCACAGTAATAGACCAGTTTTAATGTATGGATCAGAAACGTGAACTCTAAGACAAAAAAGAGGAAGGAAAAGCTTGGGAGAAAAGAGGTTAGCATGCTTAGATGGATCATGGGAATATCACTGCTTGATAGATTGTAATATGAATTAATGATAAGAATGGCAGGCGTAGTAAAGATTACAGAAGTGATAAGAGTATCACATCTTAGATGGTGGGTACATGTGTTAAGGATGGGGGCGGGGGAGTAAAAAGGGCTTGGGAGGAATCTGTTAAGGGGAAAAGATCGAGAGGGAGGCGGAGAATTCGATGCAGAGATGGGGTGAAGGATCATATGGAGAGAAGAGGTTTGGTGGAAGAGGATGCCGTGGATAGACGGCATTGGAGAATGCACATCAGGCAACCGACCCCTTAATGTAGGGATAACGGTGAGGAAGAAGAATCCGTAGCCTAAGTAAAGTGTCTATCTTAGTTTTCAAACCTGCACCATTTCCCCATCGGCTTACGTTGCAAACTTAATACATATTTCACTCTCTTATGTTTATTATTGTTTATGACCTTCTATATTTTCGAATCCGATGATTTTGGTACAAAATTCCGACAAATTTAATTTCTAATATTTTAGCCAATCTGACTCCTCTTACATTGCCTCTAACATTTTGCTTCAAAATCTTCGCTGATTTCTATTTCCTCTTCAGTTAAATTCAATGGCCAACCTTCATTACGATGAAGCGGTATTGTACGTAACAACCTCTTCATCCACTTCAACTTCGTCCTCTCTTGGCCCTCTTCATGATTTGATCCTGAGGAAAGAAATATGAATTTGAGTTAATATTTACTAATATAATTGAGGACGGATGTAGTGGGGAACGGATTTATGGGCCATTAAATATATCATAGAATAAGGATATTGAGAGAGAGAGAGAGAGAGAGAGAGAGAGAGAGAGAGAGAGAGAGATACAAGGATTTTGGATGCCTCAAAGACTTTTTATTCCATCCTCGGAGACTCCATCATTTGCTCTTGGGTAGCGTGATTTAGTTTAAACATTTAGTGTTTTTATGATCTTGTCTAACTTATTCTTGAACTCGTATACCGTGTTACTGTTTACTACATCCGCTGGAAGTCTGTTTCAAGTATTTTCTATTTTGTATGTAGAGAGAGAGAGAGAGAGAGAGAGAGAGAGAGAGAGATAGAGAGAGAGAGAGAGAGAGAGAGAGAGAGAGAGAGCTTAGGTGTCTATGTTGGCACCAGGGAAATTCTGAAAATGAATTAGACACTCGACCCGCTGTCCTCATGCACGAGTCTCTCAAGAGTCAAGGGTAATACAGAGAGAGAGAGAGAGAGAGAGAGAGAGAGAGAGAGAGAGAGAGAGAGAGCACGCTTGAGTATTTGAATTATGATAGCATTAATCACTATTGTGTGCATTGGCCCGATACCTGTTGATTCTGTGTCGATATTCCTTTGGTATGTTAATATTTGATTTTATCTTCTATCGAGAGTCAGAACCAGATTTCTCAGCTCATATTAGACTCCTCTATTTCACAATTGCTTTTAATTTTTTGTATTGCCAAAGTAATAATAATGATAATAATAATAATAATAATAATAATAATTATTATTATTATTATTATTATTATTATTATTATTATTAGCTAAGCTACAACCCTGGTTGAAAAAAAAACAGGATGCCACAAGCCCAAGGGCTCCAACAGGTGAAATAGCCCAGTGATGAAAGGAAGTAAAGATACAGATAGAATAGTGTGCCTGAGTGTACCCTCAACCGAGAGAACTATACCCCTAGACAATGGACGTATGGTACAGAGGCTATGACACTACCCAAGACTAGAGAACAATGGTTTGATTTTGGAGTGTCCTCCTAGAAGAGCTGCTTACCATAGTTAGAGAATCTCTTCTACCCTTACCAAGTGTAAAATAGCCACTGAACCCTTACAGGACAATAGTTAACTTATTGAGTGAAGAAGATTTTTTTTTCTTATCTTAGTGTTATCAGGTGTATGAGGAAAGAGGAGAATGTGTGAAGAATAGCCCAGACTATTCTGCGCATGTGTAGGTAAGGGAAAATGAGTCGTAACCAGAAAGGGATCCAGTTTAGAACTATCTGGCTAGTCAAAGAACCCAATAACTCTCTAGTTGTAGTATCTCAACGGGTGGCTGATACCTTGGCTAACTTACTCCCTACCAGCCACTCAGCAATGGACTTTGTGCTTTAGATTATGTGTTCTCGATGGCTACAAGGGGCTTGACTAATAAAAGGGACCCCTGCGGCTTAGCGCTCAAATTAAACATTTCCTTTCTCTTGTTCCAGTGACGTTGCATCAGCTATCTGTTGTGAGTGTATCTGCGTTCCTGTTGTTACAGCCATTTTAATTGAAAATAGCCATGTGGTGAAGTTACGGAAGAAATTGTTTCAGGAGAATTTTTGACTTTGCAGTTCGATGCCAACCTGTATTCTTTGATTTGTTTATTATAACAGCCATATGAGAAGGCAGTTATTAATCTATGACAAATGTTAATATCTCTTGGGCCATTATAGTACTCTCTGCTTTGACTTGTTAACTACAATATCAGCAAGACTTTTTTTTTTTGCCAATTGTTTATTATCTTCACTGGGAAATGTATGTATTCACCCTTGTCTGTTTCGTCGGTTTGTTAGTTTATTTATTTGTTTGTTTTTACTTAGCTACTTTACACGAAAACTAATGTACCGATTTTTACCAAATTTGGTAGGCATGTTGGTTATGACCCATTGGATATATCTGTAACAGTTTGGATAAAGTGCATCAAAAGTACAAGTACGCAGCAGTATATTGAAAATAATCGCAATGTTAAGCAAGTTGCAAAGATTTTGTTAGTTTTATTTTTTGTTTGTGGACAAAATTACGCAAAATCTACCGAACCAATTTCAATGGAACTTGGTGGACCCTGCAGTTTATAACCCAAGGACAAAACCATAAGAATTTGAAGAAAAAGCAATATATAATCGAATTACAAGCCGAGGGCTTGCTCTCTGCTGAGTGCCCCTCTAGTTGTATTGATTTTAATCCCACATCACGTTCCGATTTAGGAAAATAAATAATGTCTCCTATCAATGATGTACTTTTAGCGTACCTCCTGTCTCCTTTTAAAAGTGTACTTTATGTGCACCTCCTGCCTTCTATTAAAAGTGTACTTTTAGTGCACTTCTTGTCTCCTATTAAAAGTGTACTTTAATTGCACCTCCTTCTATTAAGTTAAAAGTGTACTTTTAGTGCACCTCCTGTCTCCTATTAAAAATGTACTTTAAGTGCACCTCCCTTCTATTAAGTTTAAAGTGTACTTTTAGTGCACCTCCTGTCTCCTATTAAAAGTGTACTTTTAGTACACCCCCTGTCTCTAATCAATGGTATACTTTTAACGTTACCTCCAGCTTTTCGATAAAGAAATAATGATATTACTTGAGGTCGCCTTTGAATGTGATCAAATCCATGCTCACTTTTCACGCCCGAGAAGGCCCCTTCACATCGATGCCTGTGAGGTATTTGTATAAGCGATCGGGAACTGTTCAAATGTTTAGTCGGCAGCTCATTGAAGCAAAAAAAAAAAAAATAAAAAAAAATAAAAATCCTTTTTCGGTTTTTTATTTTACAGTCTTACGTCCTCAAATTTTGTTGTTTTGTGCGTATGTTTTGCTGTTGAAATATTATTACCTCCGTCAACGAAGTTGGAAGGAGGTTATGTTTTCGCCCCTGTTTGTGTGTTTGTTTGTGAACAGCTTCCTGGCCACAATTTTAATCGTAGCGTAATAAAACTTGCAGGGATTACGTGTAATATAAATAGCTGGGCATGATTAAATTTTTGGAAGGTCAAGGTCAAAGGACAATGTCACAGTCAAGCAAAATGTCCAATTCACCTTATCAGCCATAAGTTTGGACATCGTTCTCATAGACTTCAAACTTGGTTCACATTTGACTGTATAGAAATCCACGCCAATTAATACATGTTAAGGTCAAATGTCCAGGTCGAGCAAAAGGTCGATAAATAAGCTGCCGCGGCGGAGGTCTGCGCTTTACCGAGTACCCCTCTAGTTTGCATGTGTTTTGCGGTTAAAATCTTATTTCTTATGGTAATATTAAAAAATAATGTTTCGCAAATAATGGAGGAGGTTGTATATATTTTCGTTGAAATTTGATTCTGGTGTTCCATTTATAGGGGTCGTTGCTGAAGTTCCTGTATGTTTGAGCTAAATTTTTGTTTGTGATCAGTTGATTAATATTTGGTTTCCCTCAAAAAAAAAAAAAAAAAAAAAATTCAAACTCATATTGGCATTATCATTCAAGCCAATTTATATTTGGTGCTATCATATTAGAGTGAGAGAGAGAGAGAGAGAGAGAGAGAGAGAGAGAGAG
>NC_090731.1:17141919-17146919 GCF_036898095.1 Palaemon carinicauda | reverse complement strand
CTCTCTCTCTCTCTCTCTCTCTCTTTCTCTGGGTAAAGAGGAAGGCGAGCATCAAATTAGCCCAAGTTATGTACAGAGTTCCCCAACCGCACTCACGATAAACATATTAGCTATTCACCAGGTTTTGGTAACTTTCTTTAAAGGTTTAATGGCCGCTCGTGAATGGCAGAGGCAAAAGACAGTGACATTACCCATAGCAAGCAGGACAATGCCCTAGAGCCTCATCATATATACATATGGTCAGCGCCCAAGCCCCTTCTCCACCCAAGCTAGGACGAAGGAGGGCCAGGCAATGGCTTCTGATAACTCTGTAGATCGATCTATATGCTCCCCCAAACACACCCCCTCCCATCCTCAGGTTACTAGGATGGTGAGGATGCAGCGACCAAAGAAACTATCGAAATTTGAGCGGGACTTGAACCCCTGTCTCGCGATCACCAGGCAAGGACATTACCAACAGGCCAGCACAACCCCTCTTTTAAGTATTAGTTCAAAATCAAATGCAATCCAAGAATCAGATGTCACTTCTTTTCTTTAGGAATTTGGTTATCGTACTATTTTTTTTTTCATTCCATATAAAAAAATTAAAAGTATTCTTCGATTTTCATAAATGTCTTTATGTTTCTCAAGGCTGTTAAATGATGTTCTAAATTGAATATTAAATAGATTAACTACTGAAAGGCAATATGAATTTTTTAAGAATAATCATATATAGCATATTCAAATTACTTCCGTTTTCTTAATTGTCTTGGTATTTCTCAAGGCTCTTAGAAGAAGTTATATATATAGGAATAATAAATAGATTAACCAAAATAGTTTTTTATACAATTTTTACGGATTCCAATAGTGTTTTACTCTCATTAAAACAAATTATGCCAGGCCATCATCTAGTACAAGAGGTGCAGGACTGGTTAGTACTTCTGCAATCTAGGAAGAGTATCAGTGTTCACTTCTGTTGGGTCCCTGCCCATGTTGGGGTGGATGGGAATGAACAAGTAGATAAGGCAGCAAAGGAAGCTTCAGGGCTAAGTAATCCATCCCCCTTGAGTATTCCTTACAAAGATCTTAAAAGTGAGATTCATCTTTACTGTAAAAATAAGTGGCAAGCTCGATGGTCTGAACTGACCACCAATACAAAATTGAAACAAATCCACCCATTGGTGGATAAATGGTAAGGGGAGACAGGCCCCTCTTTGTAATACCTGTCAAGTGACAATGGATGTTAAACATATTTTAGTCGATTGTCCTGTTTTTAATCTCCAGAGGAGGACACATTTACTCCAGGACAAACCTTTAAGAGATATACTGGGGGAAAACTGTAATACCCTGAACTTGAGAAAATTTATACAAAGTATTGGGTTATATTACGAGCTATAATTGATTTTATTAATTTATTTATTTATTTTACCCTTTTAATCCCTATTTATTTCACATCTAGATTTTATTGTATGAAAGTGTTACGATTTGTATTAAAGGTTAAAATGATACTAAATGGTGTGAGTATACAGATATGATTGAATGATTTTCGTTATATAGCGCTGAATGGCCTTTGATGCCCCAGTGCTTGGCTTAATGCCTAAATCCCATATTCAATTCAATTCAATCAACTACTGATTCTTCTAAATCTGAATTAATCTTATAACAAGAATTTCGTCAAAAGGAACCACGAAAGATTTCATGATTCCTATCAGAAAGACGTCATGAATTGCATGGAAATTAGAAATATTAAGAATAATCATGTGTATGATATTCAAATTAATAGACTAAAAATAAGGTATTTCATTCGTAATTGCAATAGCCTCTGGTTATCCGTGACTTAATTAGGGTTTTTTTTAGTGGTTTTAATTAATGTACATCGTTAATTATAAGTCGTTTAATAACTTTATTTTCATTTAAACTCATTCCCTGGGAGTTCCCGAATTTTCTTGAATGTGGAAGTTCTTTCAATTATGATGCAATGTTTACTCATCTCTCTCTCTCTCTCCTCTCTCTCTCTCTCTCTCAGATGTGACTGTTAGTGAATTTCGAAAATGAGATTAAAATAAATCAAATATAAGTATTTTCGAGTCGCACCGGTTATTTTTAGAATTTCTGTTGCTAATGCAGTAAAATTTATATATATATGTATATATATATATATATATATATATATTTCATATATATTGAATGTATAAATATAAATATGCGTGTATATATATGTATATATATGCATATATGTATATATACTGTATATATATATATATATATATACTTACACTTATATAAAGGCTTAAGGGATATTTGTTTTTTGGGGAGGAAAGTAAAAGTTGGTTAACACAAAAAAGGGCTCAATCCGACGTAATTTAGTTTTCGTTATTTTTTTCCTGCGTTATTTTTGCTCTTGTTCAATATTGCGTATCACTGACCTTTTACGCAATATTTACGCATATTGTAAACGTTCATGAGAGAATATTTATTAATACATGTCCTTAGAAAATACGTAAATAAGCACTATTTTTCCCTGTTGGAGCCCTTGGGCTTATAGCATCTTGCTTTTCCAACTAGGGTTTGTAGCTTAGCTTTTAATGATAATAATAATAATATTCAGTTGTATGACATCATTTATATAGGAACTTGTATGAAGCATTAGTTATTTATATGAATATATTTAAATAATATGGAAAATAGGACAGACATAAAACCCGAATATAAAAATACTTGTAGGTAAATATGTTATATAGTAATTGATAATTATATATAGCTATTGAAGAGAGAGAGAGAGAGAGAGAGAGAGAGAGAGAGAGAGAAATAAAACCCGAATATAATATATTTGTAGGTAAATGTATGTTATATAGTAATTGATAATATATAGCTAGCTATTGAAGAGAGAGAGAGAGAGAGAGAGAGAGAGAGAGAGGGAGGGAGGAGAGAGAGAGAGAGAGAGAGAGAGAGAGAGAGATAAAACCCGAATTTGAATATATTTCTAGGTAAATATGTGTTATATAGTAATTGATAATATATAGCTAGCTATTAGAGAGAGAGAGAGAGAGAGAGAGAGAGAGAGAGGGAAACCGAATATGAATATACTTGTAGGTAAGTATATGTTATATATTAATTGATAATATATAGCTAGCTATTGAAGAGAGAGAGAGAGAGAGAGAGAGAGAGAGAGAGAGAGAGATAAAACCCGAATTTGAATATACTTCTAGGTAAATATGTGTTATATAGTAATTGATAATATATAGCTAGCTATTGGAGAGAGAGAGAGAGAGAGAGAGAGAGAGAGAGAGAGAGAGATAAAACCCGAATTTGAATATACTTCTAGGTAAATATGTGTTATATAGTAATTGATAATATATAGCTAGCTATTGGAGAGAGAGAGAGAGAGAGAGAGAGAGAGAGAGAGGGAAACCGAATATGAATATACTTGTATGTAAGTATATGTTATATATTAATAGATAATATATTGCTAGCTATTGAAGAGAGAGAGAGAGAGAGAGAGAGAGAGAGAGAGAGAGTAAGCATTGGGGGCGCAAGGCAGGAAATTGTTTTATTTAGAAAATGTCGAGAAACAGTTTTACCCTTGAACGGATTCTCTACCTAACCCCTGGATCTCCTTGGAAGGCAACTTTTTTTTTTCTTTTTTTTTTCTTTTTTTTTGAAGACATGTATATATTTTCTTTTGAAGGCATGGTTTTTTAAGGCAGGTTTTTTTTAAGGGGGAATGCGTCTTTTTTTTTTTTTTTTTTTTTTTTTTGAGTCTGGTAGGCTGTGAAGCACAGCTATTCCCAAAATAGGGCCTCGTCTCTCGGTGGCCTTATAAAGAGCGACCACTAATTTCTTTCATTTGCTCCCAGTGCATATTGGACAACTTTTTTTTTATCAAGGGTTTTTTTTATCCTTAGAATTTATCGTATGAATTTTATCTAACTGTATCCTTACGTAGGGAAGGGCGTTTCTCTCTCTCTCTCTCTCTCTCTCTCTCTCTGCTATTGCAGAATTCTTTAACCAGTTATGATGCTTTACAATTATATCTACCGCTCGTTTGGCTGTTGTCAATGTGATTAGTACCCTATTTATTATTATTATTATTATTATTATTATTATTATTATTATTACTATTACTATATTATTATTATTATATGAGAAGCATACAAATATGTGTGATTGTGTGTGCGTATATGTGTATAAATAAATAGTAAATCCTTTATTATCGAGGAAAAGATTTTTTCAAGGAAGGGGGCATTATGCTTTCAGTCCCCCCCCCCTCCCAACTATCCCCCCCCCCACCCCCTCTTCCTTCACTCTCATCCTGAAGTAATTAAAGTGGACGACTCCGATAAGAATTGAATTGTAAATGAAGGTTAAAATAGTGTTTTTTTCCCCGGAGCCGTTTCTCCTCTTTCCGTTTTTCATGTTGAAGCGAGAGAGAGAGAGAGAGAGAGAGAGAGAGAGAGAGAGTGCATTTCACAGTTCTGTATCATATAGTTTTAGTTTGCAGAGAGAGAGAGAGAGAGAGAGAGAGAGAGAGCAATTTCACAGTTCTGTATCTTATAATTTTAATTTGGAGAGAGAGAGAGAGAGAGAGGAGAGAGAGAGCATTTCACAGTTTCTGTATCTTATAGTTTTAGTTTGGAGAGAGAGAGAGAGGAGAGAGAGAGAGAGAGAGAGAGATTCCCTTGGAGATTATTCTGTGGGTGTTACCTTCCTCCGAATATTCGGCGTTTTCCCTAAAGAGCACGCTCAAGTTGGCTGGGAGCCTAAGTCCCAGATGAGGTTTAAGGCTTGAGATATCGCGGTTTTTTCGTGTTTTTTTTTTTTGTATCTTTGTATGTTGTTTTAATAAGAAAAAAATATTATATTGTTTTTATCCGAATGACTCTCATTTTGGTTGCATGTGATAGAGATGTGAAGAATATGTGAACACCTGAAGTTTTAATAAACAGACGTTAAACATCATGAAATGTGCATTAAGTAGAAACTGTTCTCTTGAATACGTCTCACTGATGAGGAAAGCTGCT
>NC_090731.1:17135492-17141419 GCF_036898095.1 Palaemon carinicauda | reverse complement strand
TTATTATTATATGAGAAGCATACAAATATGTGTGATTGTGTGTGCGTATATGCGTATAAATATATAGTAAATCCTTTATTATCGAGGAAAATTTTTTTTTCTAGGAAGGGGGCATTATGCTTTCAGTTCCCCCCCCCCCCCTCCCAACTCTTCCCCCGCCCCCCTCTTCCTTCACTCTCATCCTGAAGTAATTAAAGTGGACGACTCCGATAAGAATTGAATTGTAAATGAAGGGTTAAAATAGTGTTTTTTTTTTTTTTTCCCCCGGAGCCGTTTCTCCTCTTTCCGTTTTTCATGTTGAAGAGAGAGAGAGAGAGAGAGAGAGAGGAGAGAGAGAGAGGAGAGAGAGAGAGAGAGAGAGAGAGAGAGAGGAAGGGAGCGCATTTCACAGTTCTGTATCTTATAGTTTTAGTTTGGAGAGAGAGAGAGAGAGAGAGAGAGAGAGAGAGAGAGAGAGAGAGAGAGAGAGAGAGAGAGAGAGAGAGAGAGAGCGCATTTCACAGTTCTGTATTTCAAAGTTTTAGTTTGGAGAGAGAGAGAGAGAGAGAGAGAGAGAGAGAGAGAGAGAGAGAGAGAGAGAGAGAGAGAAAGAGAGAGAGAGCATTTCACATATCTGTATCTTATAGTTTTAGTTTGGAGAGAGAGAGAGGAGAGAGAGAGGAGAGGAGAGAGAGAGAGAGAGAGAGAGAGATTCCCTTGGAGATTATTCTGTGGGTGTTACCTTCCTCCGAATATTCGGCGATTTCCCTAAAGAGCACACTCAAGTTAGCTGGGGAGCCTTAGTCCCAGATGAGGTTTAAGGCTTGAGATTTCGCGGTTTTTTCGTGATTTTTTTTTTTTTTTTTTTTTTTTTTTTTTTTTTGTATCTTTGTATGTTGTTTGAGTAAAATTTTTATATTTTTTTTTTTTATCAGAATGACTCTCATTTTGGTTGCATGTTATAGAGATGTGAAGAATATGTCAACACTTGCAGTTTTAATAAACAGACGTTAAACATCATGAAATGTGCTTTAAGTAGAAACTGTTCTCTTGAATACGTCTCACTGATGAGGAAAGTTGCTCGAGTTGTTGCTTAGAATGGGAAAGAATCTCTCTCTCTCTCTCTCTCTCTCTCTCTCTCTCTCTCTCTCTCTCTCTCTCTCTGAAGCTTCTATTTCTTGAGTGATTACATTAAGGGTATATTTTACGTCGCTTCATTTTTGGGATTTTATGTTGATACAGCACTGATGCGATTTTTTTTTTTTTTTTTGGCAAAAATTTTCTTGGTTCAATACAAATTTAAGATGTAGACTCGTAAGTGTGGTCATACCTGTATTTGATGGTCAATTTTATATAGTTTAAATTTGTTTGTATTCTGTTCAGTAAGTTTGCAATTTATTTTTTTTTAAATCGTGTGCTAAACAATTAGATATTTTTATTACGTGTTTTTATAGAGACTGGTTCTGACTAGAGTAAACTCTACACCATGATAATATTTTTTTGTGCTTTTTATTGTTCTTGGTTAGTTTTTATAGTCTGGCACTAAGCTTAAATGATTTCGCAAACATGGTACTGTTCGAGATGGTTGTTAGCTGCTAACAGAAAGGCGTGTTAATATGCAGGTAAAGTTTTATTAAACATATAACGAGATTATATACAAACAGTTGAGAGCAAGAATGACATGATTCAAACATTCTGAAACATGCGATTTTTTATTGTTTATATTTGACATATCTGTTTTTGACGTTGTTAATAGTTTATATAGGACATATCTGTTTTGACGCTGTTACTGTTTTTAGATTGATATTATTGTTAATTTATTCTCATCACTTATTTATATCCTTATTTCCTTTCCTCACCGGGCTATTTTCCCTGCTGGAGCCCTTGGGCTTATAGCTTCTTGCTTTTCCAACTAGGCTTGTAGCTTTGCTAATAATAATAATAATAATAATAATAATAATAATAATAATAATAATAATAATAATAATGGCAAGCTTTAACAGATTGTTCAATTATCAGTCCGGGAGAGAGTGAAAGATAAAAGAAATGAATAGAATTTCATTGTATGTGCGTGTATGAAAACACATTCGGTACAATATACAGTAACTGATAGTAAAAGCCGTTGTTTTTTAAGGGTGTGAACGCTTAATGAAGTTAAGATTTTTTGATATACACCGTTAAAAATTTGCAATAAAAAAACGGTAAATGTCTGGCAACATTTATTCCAGGATTTTTACCGTTTTGAAAATGGATATAATGACGTAAAGGAGTGATATTACGGTCACCAGCCCGTAAAAAGATAATAGCAAAGTAAGGTAAAAATTACGGTCGCCTGTATTTTATTGAAATACGGTTGAGAACAGTATATTTCTACGGAGAATTTCAGATTAAGATTACGGTTTTTTTAACAGTGTATCTGGAATTCTTCTGAACTATCTTTCATTTTAATGTTAGTAACTTGACTTCGAAATTAGTGTTTTGACCTGGTCTATATTTTTGTGAAAGCTACTGTATATACGTCATAAAAGAGAATTGTACTCGAGTAATGCTTTATTTAAATTAGTACCTTTGCAGTACATTTCATATACGAGCATGATGCTTCTAAATGTTATATTATTATGCTTTTAGAAAATCTCTTCATAATAGTTTTCTGTTTTGATTTTTGTGTGTTTTTAAGATAAGTCATGTATTCACATGACCAATGCCATATAAATCCCAATTTTAAAGATGTAGTTTTGAGTAACTTAAACTAAACTTACCCCTCTAACTACAGTTTTCTGATAAGGTTTTAGTCTTAAATTAAGTCATCTTTCCACATGACACTGCCAAATAAATCCAACTTTTAAAAATGTAGTTTTGAGTAACTTATACTAAACTTACCCACTCTAACTCCTGTTTTCTGATAAGATTTTATTCTTAAATTAAGTCATCTTTCCACATGACCACTGCCAGATAAATTCAACTTTTAAAAGTGTAGCTTTGAGTTACTTATATAAAACTTACCCCTCTAACTCCAGTTTTCTGATAAGATTTTATTCTTAAATTAAGTCATCTTTCCACATGACCACTGCCAAATAAATCCAACTTTTTAAAAATGTAGTTTTGAGTAACTTAAACTAAACTTACCCCTCTAACTCCAGTTTTCTGATAAGATTTCATTCTTGAATTAAGTCATCTTTCCACATGACCACTGCCAGATAAATTCAACTTTTAAATGTGTAGTTTTGAGTTACTTATATAAAAACTTACCCCTCTAACTCCAGTTTTCTGATAAGATTTCATTCTTGAATTAAGTCATCTTTCCACATGACCACTGCCAGATAAATCCCAATTTTAAAGGTGTGGTTTTCAGTCATGTATACTAAATCAACACACAACACCCAAACTCTAAAAAAAAAAAAAAAATAAGTAGAAATTTTCTCCAGAAATTTACTTCATCAAGCGAGAAACTTTCACCAAGGTTCCATTCTACGCAGAGTTCGGTCTTCTTTGTAGTTTTTTGTATAGAGAACGAGCTCATTATCAAAGTTATAGTGGTGTGGGGGGGGACGGGGGGCGTTCTGTACCAAGCCTTTTACCGAGTTGAACTTACAACCAAAGTTCAGTTCAATCAAGACTTGGGGACGTTTACCCCAAATTGGTTTTTTGAAGACCTTGCCTACATTTGTTTAAAAAAACCTTAGTTTTAATGGGAAATTCTTCACAAAAATATACGGTTCTCAACCGTATTTTCAGAAATGCGAGGCGACCGTAATTTTTACCCTACTTAGTTTTGAAGACATTGTTAAAAAAAACCGTAATTTTAATCGGAAATTCATCATAAAAATATACGGTTCTCAACCGTATTTTCAGAAATGCAGGCGACCGTAATTTTATACCCCTACTTAGTTTTGAAGACATTGTTAAAAAAAACCGTAATTTTAATCGGAAATTATCATCATAAAATATACGGTTCTGAACCGTATTTTCAGAAATGCAGGCGACCGTAATTTTTACCCTACTTAGTTTTGAAGACATTGTTAAAAAAAAAAAACGTAATTTTAATCGGAAATTATTCATAAAAATATACGGTTCTCAACCGTATTTTCAGAAATGCAGGCGACCGTAATTTTTACCCTACTTTATTATAATCTTTTTACGGTTGGTGACAGCAATATCACTCCTTAACGTCATTATATCCGTTTTTAAGACGGTATATATCTGGCAACATTTATGCCAGAATTTTTAACATTTTTAACGGCAATTTTTTCTGGTTTATGATGTTAGTCGTCAACCAACGATTTACCTGGGATCTTATTAATTAAAGACGTTTAAGCAAACAAATTATGAGTGTTCATTTCAATTGTTTTCTTAGTGAACCCAAATAAACTTTATCATGGAAATGTAAATCATAAGAACTTATTATACAGTGTATGATTTTTATTTATTGATTTTCATTATATTGATTATGATTATATATTTGTAAGGCCACTCAGTTCACATCTGTATTTTGATAAGAATAATTACCGAAAGAATGTAAATTGATAAAATGTAGTTGTGTATATATATATATATATATATATATATATATATATATATATATATATATATATATATATATATATATATATATATATATATCGGTTATAGGAATTTAGCAGACCTAGAATATGCTGATGATGCGGTCCTTCTTAGCAGAACACCACAGGATTTGCAATGCTTGCTTATCAGAATGCATGAAATATCACACGAGGTGAGGCTGAAGATAATTAGAAGAAAGACAGAGATGATGAGAAGGGAGCATGCAATGGAAGATAAAATATCATTGGAAGGAGAAACGATTATTGAGGTAGAATCATATAAGCATTTAGGAACAATGATCTCCAATACAAGGTCTTTAGAATTATAATTAGAGTTTAGTGAAAGATTGAAAAAGCATATCAGACAATGGCTAGGTTAAGTAAAATTGGGAAATCAAATCGCCGGAAATTACATATGAAAATCAGACTGTATATCAGTTTAGTGAGATCAGTGTTACTCTAGGGACATGAGTCATGGTATTACAATGAAACAATCTCCAATAGATTTAGTAGCTGTGGGGACAAAGCCCTCAGAAGGATATTGGGGGTTAAATGGCAGGACAGGATTAGAAAGGAAACTATAAGAGAGATTACTCGAGTACCATATGTGGATGAGATCATGATGAGGGGTAGATGGAGATGGTTTGGGCATGCTCTTCACACTCCCCAAGAGAAATTACTTCATCAAACGTTTAACTGGGCTCCACTAGGCACTAGAAGATTTTAAAGACCCAGGCCTACATGGCTTAGGACTATAAAGCGCGAAGTAGATGATGAATGAAGTATTGAATTAAAAGCTCAAGACAGAGACGACTGGCGAAATCTAACCGAGGCCCTTTGCTTCAATTTATGTATATAAATATATATACACACACACACAGAGAGAGAGAGAGAGAGAGAGAGAGAGAGAGAGAGAGAGAGAGAGAGAGAGTTTGGCGTGATTTGTTTTGTTATTGTATTTGCATATAATCACTCGGTCATTCGTATATTCATGAAGTCAAATATGGAATTCTGCCTTATTTGAATGCATGAATTTATGGACGTGTACGATTCCTGTTTACAAAACAGCTCATTAATCTGTGTTGACATTAGATGCAGATGTGCATGGCCTTGTTTTGACGTTTGTTTTGTCCATTTCTTTGTTTTTTTTATTTTGTCTTTCTTTTCTTCTTTCGTATACTGAGGCTGGTTTTAGAATTAATTGTCGATACAACAAAAGTATTTCTTTGCTGTTAGGAAAACATTATTTTCTTCATGTCAAGAAATAATTTTCTTGATTTCAGGAAGTTATTATTTTCTTGATGTCAGGAAATTATTATTTTCTTGATGCCAAGAAATTATTGTCTTGATGTCAGGAAATTATTATTTTCTTGATGTCAAGAAATAATT
>NC_090731.1:17112992-17130492 GCF_036898095.1 Palaemon carinicauda | reverse complement strand
GAAGTCTATAATGTTAAATTATTTTTCACTCGCTGATTTTTGACTTCGGAATTCCAGTAATCAGTCTTTTGTTACCGTCACGGTAACCGTTAACAATGCATTTGGGCTGTGAATTAATCAGTCTGAAAGCTCTTTTTGGATTGTTTGAATTTCCAGTCATTTAAGTCCATCAACTCTGTTCCAAAGTTTCTTTGTATTAAAGCCGAGAATTCAGCGAGTGACTTAAACCTTTTTTTTTCTCTTGTTCTTTTTTTCTCTTCACCAATGCGCTCCACTTTCGTCTTTTCCTTTTGTCGAAGGCTTTCGTGGATTAACTATTCTCTCTCTCTCTCTCTCTCTCTCTCTCTCTCTCTCTCTCTCTCTCTCTCTCTCTCTCTCTCTCTCTCTCTCTCTCTCTCTTAATTTGTATACTGTTAAAGAATTATTTCTAAATCTTTTATGGTATTTTTCTTTTCTCATTATTTTTCTAATATATAATTTGTCATTTCTCTCTCTCTCTCTCTCTCTCTCTCTCTCTCTCTCTCTCTCTCTCTCTCTCTCTCTCTCTCTCTCTCATAGCGTTCACCACGAGAAAGTTCCTTATCCAAATACCATCTTTCGAAAATTAAAGAAAATGGGTTTTCGTAACATCGAGAGAGAGAGAGAGAGAGAGAGAGAGAGAGAGAGAGAGAGAGAGAGAGAGAGAGAGAGAGAAATTGGCACTTTTTACTGTGTATTCGAGTTTCAGTTGTGTATTTTCTGTATTCGTTCTCCTTTTTCATAAGGTTTCAGTGGTGTATATTCTGTATTTGTTCTCCTTTTTCATAAGGTTAGTTTTGTATTTTCTGTATTTGTTCTCCTTTTTCATAAGATTAAAGTTGTGTATTTTCTGTATTTGTTCTCCTTTTTCATAAGGTTACAGTGGTGTATATTCTGTATTTGTTCTCCTTTTTCATAAGGTTAGAGTTGTGTATTTTCTGTATTTGTTCTCCTTTTTCATAAGGTTACAGTGGTGTATATTCTGTATTTGTTCTCCTTTTTCATAAGATTAAAGTTGTGTATTTTCTGTATTTGTTCTCCTTTTTCATAAGGTTACAGTGGTGTATATTCTGTATTTGTTCTCCTTTTTCATAAGGTTACAGTTGTGTATTTTCTGTATTTGTTTTCCTTTTTCATAAGATTAAAGTTGTGTATTTTCTGTATTGGTTCTCCTTTTTTATAAGGCTACAGTTGTGTATTTTCTGTATTTGTTCTCCTTTTTCATACGGTTACAGTTGTTTATTTTCTGTATTCGTTCTCCCTTTTCATAAGGTTACAGTTGTGTGTTTTCTGTATTTGGGGTCTTCATTTGAGGTTCTCCTTTTTCATGAGGTTCAACTTGTATTTTCTATACATTGGCATTGAATTTTCTCTTCTTGGAATATAGGCCAAGCAATAGGTAGATTATCATCTGAACAGAGAGACATGTCTTTTTATAGTTTATATATGACATCGGTTTTGACGTTGTTGCTGTTTTTAGAATGATTTATTTTTAATTTGTTCTCATCATTTATTTATTTCCTCATTTCCATTCATCATTGGCCTATTTTTCCCTATTGGAGCCTGAAGTTGTTACTGTTTTTAGAATGATTTATTATTGATTTGTTCTCATCATTTATTTATTTCCTCATTTCCATTCATCATTGGCCTATTTTTCCCTATTGGAGCCTGAAGTTGTTACTGTTTTTAGAATGATTTATTTTTAATTTGTTCTCATCATTTATTTATTTCCTCATTTCCATTCATCATTTGCCTATTTTTCCCTATTGGAGTCTGAAGTTGATACTGTTTTTAGAATGATTTATTTTAATTTATTCTCATCATTTATTTATTTCCTTATTTCCATTTATCATTGGGCTATTTTTCCCTATTGGAGCCCTTAGGCTTATAGCTTCTTGCTTTTCCAACTAGGGTTGTAGCTTGGATAATAATAATAATAATAATAATAAATGGACTCAGACAGCTCAGCGTTACCTGTCTCCTGTGCAGAGGCTTGGAATAGCCTGACGCCGCTTTGATTTCTTTACAACCAACGTGAATTGAATTCCAAGTCACGCTGGAATGTGTTTGCCCACGTAATAAATCAAGAGTTTACACCTCTCTCTCTCTCTCTCTCTCTCTCTCTCTCTCTCTCTCTCTCTCTCTCTCTCTCTCTCTCTCTCTCTCTCTGCCTTTGTACAACAAATACTGTGATTGAACAGGGAGGAATTCCTTCTATTTCAGTTCAATCTTGTCTCAGTGTTATTTTCGAATCGATTATCTATCCAGGATTCCAGAGGTTTTAAGGTTTAAAGGCCACTCATGAATGGGAGAGGCAAGGGACGGTGTCATTGCCCCATCAAGCAGGCCAATGCCCTAGAGACTGACTTTTACGTAAAAAAAAAAAAAAAATCCTTCCTGTAATTTTTTAAAAATCTTTTTTGGGGGGTTCGATAATTTCTTTTTTTACTTTATAAATTTTTTATTTTTTTTTATTTTTACCTTTTTTAATTGAAGTTTTTGCTTTAACATCTCTATTATTTAGATTTCGCCGACTCATATTTCTCTTACATTTTACCGGAAAATTTTCCTTTTTTCTTCTTTCTTTTATTTTTCTGCCTCTAACCTTTTCCCTTATATTATCTCCTCATCATAGATGCAATTGAAGAATATTTCTTTTGTTTCCTTCGTTGTGAATCATTAGTTCTATTGAATTTTAATTGAAATTTTGTCATTAAAACGATTCCTTGTTTATCATACTTTGTCACTGATGCCTTTTCGTTTTATAATTACTGTCTCTGAATCCTTTTTCATTTATTACAGCTTTGTCGATTTTTTTTTCACTTTGTCTCTGCATCCTTTTCTACTTTTCCTTAGTTAAGGCTTTTCATTTTACCAGTTATTACAGAAGCTATTTAATTTATCAGCCATGTTTTATTATTATCTGAATTCTTTTTTCTTTATCCCAACATTGTCAGTGACTCCTTTTTTACTTCCCCTACTTTATCACTAAAGCGTTTTTCCTCTCTCCTTTACTTTTAATCAGAGGCCTATTTCTCTTTCTCATACTTTGTCACTTGATCCTTATTCTCTTTCCTTTATTTGTCACTGAACCCTTATTCTCTTTCCTTTTACTTTGTCACCAAACCCTTATTCTATTTCCTTTACTTTGTCACAACCCATATTCTCTTCCCTTTACTTTGTCACTAAACCCTTATTCTCTTTCCTATACTGTATCACTAAACCCTCATTCTTTTCACTTTTCTTTGTCACTAAACCCTTGTTCTCGTTCCTTTACTTTGTCACTAAATCCTTCTTCTCTTTCCTTTACTTTGTCACAACCCTTATTCTCGTCCCTTTGTCACTAAATCCGTCTTCTCTTTCCTTTACTTTGTCACAACCCATATTCTCTTTCCTTTACTTTGTCACTAAAGCCTTAATCTTTTTCCTTTACTTTCTCACAAAACCCACATTCTCTTCACTTTACTTTGGCACAATCCTTATTCTCTTTCCTCTACTTTATAACCGAATCCTTATCCTCTTTACTTTCTCACTAAGCCCTTATTATCTTTCCTTTACTTTGTCACAACCTTATTCTCTTCCCTTTACTTTGTCACTGAAGCATTTTTGCCTCTTAATTTTCTTCCAAAACTTCCCTTAACCCTTTTCTTTGATATTTTCCCTGCCACGTCTCCTTGCAGACGGAAGCGCTGATATTCAAACAGCGTTGTGTATCTTCGCATTTTATTGGGACGTTACTTTCAATACTACAATTTCCTCCGAAGATTCAATATCTCGTGGAGGGTCCCAGAACCTCCTGCTGATGGGCGGTCTGCTTCAAAACCTCGACGGTAAAGAGAAAATTGTGGACGAAGTATTCGATTACACGGTTTGAAAATATGGGGAGTTCGGATGGGTGACTTGGGAATGTATAAGAAAATGGATAAGAAAATCTAGAATTCCTTCATAATGCAATAATAAAATAGGCTTGGATGAGAATATTTTTTATGAAAATTTGAATATTTAGTGATTGAATCTATAGAATATATGGGAAGTTCTAATGGCGGACTTGGGAATGTATAAGAAAATGGATAAGAAAATTTAGAATTCCTTCATTATGCAATAATAAAATAGGCTGGGATGAGAATATTTTTTATGAAAATTTGAATATTTAGTGATTGAATCTATAGAATATATGGGAAGTTCTAATGGCGGACTTGGGAATGTATAAGAAAATGGATAAGAAAATTTAGAATTCCTTCATTATGCAATAATAAAATAGGCTGGGATGAGAATAGTTATTATGAAAATTTTAGTATTTAGTGATTGAATCTATAGAATATATGGGAAGTTCTAATGGGTGACTTGGGAATGTATAAGAAAATGGATAAGAAAATCTAGAATTCCTTCATTATGCAATAAGAAAATAGGCTGGGATGAGAATATTTTTTATGAAAATTTGAATATTTAGTGATTGAATTTATAGAATATATGGGAAGTTCTAATGGCGGACTTGGGAATGTATAAGAAAATCTAGAATTCCTTCATTATGCAATAATAAAATAGGCTGGGATGGGAATATTTTTTATGAAAATTTTAGTATTTAGTGATTGAATTTATAGAATATATGGGAAGTTCTAATGGGTGACTTGGGAATGAAAAGAAAATCTAGAATTCCTTCATTATGCAATAATAAAATAGGCTGGGATGAGAATATTTTTTATGAAAATTTGAATATTTAGTGATTGAATCTATAGAATATATGGGAAGTTCTAATGGCGGACTTGGGAATGTATAAGAAAATGGATAAGAAAATTTAGAATTCCTTCATTATGCAATAATAAAATAGGCTGGGATGAGAATATTTTTTATGAAAATTTGAATATTTAGTGATTGAATCTATAGAATATATGGGAAGTTCTAATGGCGGACTTGGGAATGTATAAGAAAATGGATAAGAAAATTTAGAATTCCTTCATTATGCAATAATAAAATAGGCTGGGATGAGAATATTTTTTATGAAAATTTGAATATTTAGTGATTGAATTTATAGAATATATGGGAAGTTCTAATGGCGGACTTGGGAATGTATAAGAAAATCTAGAATTCCTTCATTATGCAATAATAAAATAGGCTGGGATGGGAATATTTTTTATGAAAATTTTAGTATTTAGTGATTGAATTTATAGAATATATGGGAAGTTCTAATGGGTGACTTGGGAATGAAAAGAAAATTTAGAATTCCTTCATTATGCAATAATAAAATAGGCTGGGATGAGAATATTTTTTATGAAAATTTGAATATTTAGTGATTGAATCTATAGAATATATGGGAAGTTCTAATGGCGGACTTGGGAATGTATAAGAAAATGGATAAGAAAATTTAGAATTCCTTCATTATGCAATAATAAAATAGGCTGGGATGAGAATAGTTATTATGAAAATTTTAGTATTTAGTGATTGAATCTATAGAATATATGGGAAGTTCTAATGGGTGACTTGGGAATGTATAAGAAAATGGATAAGAAAATCTAGAATTCCTTCATAATGCAATAATAAAATAGGCTTGGATGAGAATATTTTTTATGAAAATTTGAATATTTAGTGATTGAATCTATAGAATATATGGGAAGTTCTAATGGCGGACTTGGGAATGTATAAGAAAATGGATAAGAAAATTTAGAATTCCTTCATTATGCAATAATAAAATAGGCTGGGATGAGAATATTTTTTATGAAAATTTGAATATTTAGTGATTGAATCTATAGAATATATGGGAAGTTCTAATGGCGGACTTGGGAATGTATAAGAAAATGGATAAGAAAATTTAGAATTCCTTCATTATGCAATAATAAAATAGGCTGGGATGAGAATAGTTATTATGAAAATTTTAGTATTTAGTGATTGAATCTATAGAATATATGGGAAGTTCTAATGGGTGACTTGGGAATGTATAAGAAAATGGATAAGAAAATCTAGAATTCCTTCATTATGCAATAAGAAAATAGGCTGGGATGAGAATATTTTTTATGAAAATTTGAATATTTAGTGATTGAATTTATAGAATATATGGGAAGTTCTAATGGCGGACTTGGGAATGTATAAGAAAATCTAGAATTCCTTCATTATGCAATAATAAAATAGGCTGGGATGAGAATATTTTTTATGAAAATTTTAGTATTTACTGATTGAATCTATAGAATATATGGGAAGTTTTAATGGCGGACTTGGGAATGTATAAGAAAATGGATAAGAAAATCTAGAATTCCTTCATTATACAATAATAAAAATAGGCTGGGATGAGAATATTTTTTATGAAAATTTGAATATTTAGTGATTGAATTTATAGAATATATGGGAAGTTCTAATGGGTGACTTGGGAATGTATAAGAAAATGGATAAGAAAATCCTAAATTCCTTCATTATGCAATAATAAATATAGGCTGGGATGAGAATATTCTTTATGAAAATTTGAATATTTAGTGATTGAATTTATAGAATATATGGGAAGTTCTAATGGCGGACTTGGGAATGTATAAGAAAATGGATAAGAAAATCTAGAATTCCTTCATTATGCAATAATAAATATAGGCTGGGATGAGAATATTCTTTATGAAAATTTGAATATTTAGTGATTGAATTTATAGAATATATGGGAAGTTCTAATGGGTGACTTGGGAATGTATAGGAAAATGGATAAGAAAATCTAGAATTCCTTCATTATGCAATAATAAAATAGGCTGGGATGAGAATATTTCTTATGAAAATTTGAATATTTAGTGATTGAATTTATAGAATATATGGGAAGTTCTAATGGCGGACTTGGGAATGTATAAGAAAATCTAGAATTCCTTCATTATGCAATAATAAAATAGGCTGGGATGGGAATATTTTTTATGAAAATTTGATATTTAGTGATTGAATTTATAGAATATATGGGAAGTTTTAATGGCGGACTTGGGAATGTATAAGAAAATGGATAAGAAAATCTAGAATTCCTTCATTATACAATAATAAAAATAGGCTGGGATGAGAATATTTTTTATGAAAATTTGAATATTTAGTGATTGAATTTATAGAATATATGGGAAGTTCTAATGGCGGACTTGGGAATGTATAAGAAAATGGATAAGAAAATCTAGAATTCCTTCATTATGCAATAATGAAATAGGCTGTGATGAGAATATTTTTTTTATGAAAATTTTATTATTTAGTGATTGAATCTATAGAATATATTGGAAGTTCTAATGGCGGACTTGGGAATGTATAAGAAAATGGATAAGAAAATCTAGAATTTCTTTATTATGCAATAATAAAGATAGGCTGGGATGAGAATATTTTTTATGAAAATTTTAGTATTTAGTGATTGAATTTATAGAATATATGGGAAGTTCTAATGGGTGACTTGGGAATGAAAAGAAAATCTAGAATTCCTTCATTATGCAATAATAAAATAGGCTGGGATGAGAATATTTTTTATGAAAATTTTAGTATTTAGTGATTGAATCTATAGAATATAAGGGAAGTTCTAATGGCGGACTTGGGAATGTATAAGAAAATGGATAAGAAAATCTAGAATTCCTTCATTATGCAATAATAAAATAGGCTGGGATGAGAATATTTTTTATGATAATTTGAATATTTAGTGATTGAATTTATAGAATATATGGGAAGTTATAATGGGTGACTTGGGAATGTATAAGAAAATGTAAAAGAAAAGCTAGAATTTTTTTTATTATGCAATAATAAAATAGGCTGAAAGGAGAATAGTTATTATCAAAATTTGAATATTTAGTGATTGAATTTATAGAATAGACGTATTAAAATCGGAATAGGTAAATCGGAATTGGTAACTTGCGGAATGTATAAGAAAATCTCACGATGATGTAATGGGAAAATTGAATTTACTATTATTATTATTATTATTATTATTATTATTATTATTATTATTATTATTATTATTATTATTATTATTATTATTATTACAAGGTAAGCTACAACCCTTTAAACCTTTAAACACTTTGAAAGGACATGATGGGTCACCATCCTCTCTCTGTCATTACTTAGTCTTAATACGTCATAAATTTTCTACCGTGAAATGCTCCTTCGCTTAACGACAAGGGTCTGTTCTCTTCGGAAATGGCACTACGGTCCTTATAAGTGATCTTAAAGACTCGATGATGACGGTGAAATTAACCACAAACGGGAAAATATTGCTGTGCTTTGACTATCACAAGGGTCTGTTGTCTTCAGAAATGGCACTACGGTCTTTATATGTGATGTTAAACACTCGTTAATAACGGTGAAATTAACCACAAACGATGAAGATTGTTGTGTTTCGGCTGTCTCGTACAGTTGGCTTCATTAATTCCGGTACACTTTAAAGGTTTAAAGGTCGCCCACGAATGGCAGAGGCAAGGGACAGTGACATTGCCCTAGCAATCAGGATAATGCCCTAGAGACGGACCATATATTATATGATCAGCGCCCAAGCCTCCTCTCCACACAAGCTAGGACCAGGGAGGGCCAGGCAGTGGCTGCTGATGACTCAGCAGATAGACCTATAGGCTCCCCCAAACCCCCCCCCCCCAACCTTAGCTCACAAGGATGGTAAGGTTGCAGACACCAATGGCACTAACGAGTCTGAGCGGGACTCGAATCCTCGTCTCTCAAACACCAGACAGAGACGTTACCAATCAGGCCACTAGTTAAGGAGACGTCAGTGTACCTGAATAAGTGAAGCCAACTGTACATGCGACTGCTTTTAGGTGATGTCATTCCGGAAAGGACATGTTTAAGACCTCGGTCAACAGGAAATGATACGTTAGCATATCTTAAACGAAATACCCAGTGACGTCATAACTCGTTACAGTAACTTGTGCGTTTACACATCTAGTAGCCCCTTATACAGTGTTGTTGTTGTTGTTTTTTCTTTTTTTTTATTTGCTTTAACCAAAATCGAAAATTTTGTAAAGGTTGTGTATTCACCTCTGTCGTCGTTTATGTATTTGTTCCTTTGTGAGGAGCTTTACACAAAAACTATTGTACCGTTTTTTACCAAATTTGGTAGTCATGTTGGGTATGACACAAGGATGAATCTGTAACATTTTGGATAAAGTACATCAAAGTACAAGTACGCAGCAGTACTTTGAAAATAATCGCCGTGTTGAGCAAATGGCAAATATTTTGTAATTTATTTTTTTCGTTTGGGAATAACATTACGCGATACTACTCATCCAATTTCAACGAAACTTGTTGGGCCTGTGAGATATTATTATTATTATTATTATTATTATTATTATTATTATTATTATTATTATTATTATTATTATTATTTGCTAAGCTACAACCCTAGGTGGAAAAGCAGATTGCTATAAGCCTCAGGGGCCCCAACAGGGAAAATTACCCAGTGACGAAAGGAAACAAGGAAAAATAATATCAACATAAATTTTTCCTTTATAAACTATAAAAACTTAAATAAAACAAGAGGAAGAGAAATGACCCAAATCTATTAGATTTTGAAGAAAATACATCCAATTACTAATACATAGTGGAGTTATGAGTAAAATAAGACTGCTTGGCGTGTTGAGGGCATACTCTCTACTGAGTGCCCCTATAGTTTTAATATAGTTTTCATTCTAAGACACGTCAAGTGTAAGCCCCATTCGCATAATTTGTTTTGAAATCTTGCAAGCTTTCCTAAATGTCTTTATTAATGCTATTTGTTATTCAATTTGTGTTTGATTTGATATTTTTAAATTCCCCTATCGTTAAGCATTATGGCTGTATTTGGTTTTTTATCATAATATTAAAAAAGATTGTTATTTCATGTGCCCGGATGTTAGTGATTCTGAAATCAGCTGTTTGGTCCTCCTTGTTTGTTAGTTCTTTTCTGGACTAGGTGCACGCTTGGTTTAGTTTGTTTTGTTAGAGTTTTTTTATCCGAAGTGTTTTTCCTTTGCCATTTTTTTTTCTTTTTTTGCCTGAGAGACATTTTCTCTTTTGAAGTCATTTATTGTTAGACGACAAATAAAACGTGCTTTTAATTCTACCGCTCAACTTTAGAAACCTAATACTAATTATAAGAAGTGGAAGGTTTTACGGAAAGATGAATCAATTTGTTTATTTAGATTATTGTCGCTAAGACTTTAAAAATTTTAAAAGAATATTAAATAGATTTGAAGAGAAATGGTTGGAAGTAATAGACTGAAATATTTTAAGATGTATAATTATAAAGGTCATGGAAAACAGGAAAGAGAAAGAAGTTGCAATGATGTTCAAAGAAAAAAAAGGACACTGGAGTACTTACAGTAGTGAGTGACTATCCTAAGGATAGCAATATCTGGATAGGAATCCTTCACATTTGAGTTTCTCTCTCTCTCTCTCTCTCTCTCTCTCTCTCTCTCTCTCTCTCTCTCTCTCTCTCTCTCTCTCTCTCTCTCTCTCTCTCAAATTTGTCACTTCCTTATTTATGTTTACGCCTGCTTCTCGTATACTCCTGAAAGTATACCTTGAGTATATGAGGTCGTTTATTTATTTTCTTGTTTCCTAACCTCACTGGGCTATTTTTTCCCTGTCGGAGCCCTTGGACTTATAACATCCTGCTTATCCAACCAGGGTTGTAGCTTAGCTAATAATAATAATAATAATAATAATAATAATAATAATAATAATAATAATAATAATACTTTAATCGGTTTTCATGAAATAAAAGATCAAACGTTTCACAGAACGTAAGTTTTCTATCTAAATTCACTACTCCCTTTCAACTAAGACTAGTTCATAGTGCGGTGGTATACATCTAGGTCAACGTCAGTTATTACAGTGTATTAACCAAATTACTGGGGAGTCCTGGGGAGTCCTTGATTGCTACTTTCATTTGCTACCCGTAGTCGTAGGATAACTTCCTCAGTAGCTATTTTCCATGTTGAGATACTACCGTTAGAGAGTTATGGGGTCCTTTTACTGGCCAGGCAGTACTACATGGGATCTTTTTCTTTGGTTACGTTTCACTTTCCCTTTGCCTACACATACTCCGAATAGTCTGGCCTATTCTTTACAGATTCTCCTCTGTCATACATCTGACAACACTGAAATTACCAAACAATTCTTCTTCATTCAAGGGGTTAACTTACTGCACTGTAAGGGTAGAAGAGACGTTTACGGTAAGCAGCTCTTATAGAAGGACACTCCCAAATCAAACCATTGTTCTCTAGTCTTGGGTAGTGCCATAGCCTCTGTCTTGGGTTAGAGTTCTCTTGCTTGAGGGTACACTCGGTCACTATTATATATAATTTCTCCTCCTCTTGGTTTGTTAAATCTTTTATAGTTTATATAGGAAATATTTATTTTAATGTAATTTTACTTAGAATAATTTATTTTTCCTTATTTTCTTTCCTCACTGGGCTATTTTCCCTGATGGGATACTTGAGCTTATAGCATCCTGGTTTTTGAACTAGGGTTGTAGCTTAGCAAGTAATAATAATATTATTAATAATAATGATGATGATAATAATAATAATAATAATAATGCAGTATGCTGCAACATCACGAATATTTTGGTCTGCAATGAGAAGTTTTTTTATGTTCTATTTGTAATTTACTTTTGTGTCATCTTCAAAGCGGCGGTCAAGGGAGTAGTTCATTAACGACTGGTAAAAGTTACTTATCATTTGGCAATTTATTTGCCCGTTTTAGACTAATTTTTACTCAGTATATTTTTGTATTATCTTGTTGAAATAACGATTTTCGGTTTATCGTGGTCCAAGTAATACCTGTAGAAATGGTTGAATGGAATTATGTGGTTGATTTTTAGAGAGGATCACGTTTTAACCTACGGAAAAACTCTCAATACAGCGTTTAATTATATCAAGTAAATCATATTCAGACTGATCTTATGAAAATTATTTAGAATTTTTCTCCATGTCAATTTTTTTATACCCTGTTACACGTCAGAAAGTATAAAAGAAAGGTAATGTGAATTCTCTTCTTATCCTTTCATTTCTTTTGTGTCTTGAGAAAGCTGAAGAATTCAGATTATATCACGTAGATAATATTCAGACTGATTTTTTGAAAATTATTTAGAAATTTTCTCCATATCAATTTTTTATATACCCTGTTACACGTCAGAAAGTCAAGAAAGCTAATGTAAGTTCTCTTCTTATCCTTTCATTTATTTTGTGTCTTGAGAAAGCTGAAGAATTCAGATTATATCACGTAGATCATATTCAGACTATTTTTTTTTTAATTATTTAGAATTTTTCTCCATATCAATTTTTTATATACCCTGTTACACGTCAGAAAGTCAAGAAAGCTAATGTAAATTCTCTTCTCATCCTTTCATTTCTTTTGTGTCTTGAGAAAGCTGAAGAATTCAGGCGCAGGTGTCTGACCCAGAATACAAAAAGGAAAACTTGAAGCAAAGATGAGGCGAGAAATGCTTCTTACCTTTCGGTTCAACTCGGGATGAGAATTGGTAATAAGGAACCTTTCTGAGGTTCAGGTTGATTTACTCTTAGACAGAAAACTTTTTATTTTTAAGGTTGTGGTGGTCTATTGGAAACGTCCCTGATTGGTGATCCCGCTCAAACTCAGTAGGTTTTTTTTTTAGTATCTGGAACCTCACCATCCTTGTGAGCTGACATTTGGGGAGGCCTGTAGGTCTATCTGGTGGTTTGGGGGAGCCTATAGGTCTACCTGTTGAGTCATGAGCAGCCATTGCCTGGGCCTCCCTGGTCCTAGCTTGAGTGGAGAGGGTGCTTGGGAGCTGATCGTATGGATATATGGCCAGTCTCTAGGACATTGTCCTGCTAGCTAGGGCAATGTCATTGACCCTTGCCTCTGCCATTCATGAGTAATCTTTAAACCTTTGGGAAGTTTACCACACAAGAGATGTGTAATTTTTGGAATATTGGGAACCACTCAAGGTCTGATTCAAATATTAAAGTAGCCCTTTTTTTTCTTTTTAAGTACTAACTTGTTTGGCTTCGTTTAGCTTAGCCTTAAATGGGAAACTTTTGATAGGGATAAAAGCGTGTGTATTTTGGCGCATTTGACCAAGAAAAGCTTTTATTCACTAATCTTAATTAAAAAAGCTATCGGCTCATGGACAGCCTTCATCAAAGGCTATTGTGTTCTTTATGCATCCTGGATAAAGAGGTACCCTTGTTGTAACATACACTGGTTAAAGAGACCAACTGCTCATTGCATTACCTCATTTGTTTCTGGGCATCTCGAGGTTGACTAAGCCAGGTTGTTATTGATTGCACAGTCTTGGTTTAGAGTTCTCTTGCTTGAGGATACACTTATGCACACTATTCTATCCGTTTCGTTTTTATTCCTTTTCTCACTGGGCTGTTTTCCTTGTTGGAGCCATTGGGATTATAGCATCCTGCTTTTCCTACTAGGTTTGCAGCTTAGCTACTACTACTATTACTACTACTACTACTACTACTACTGCTGCTGCTGCTAATAATAATAATAATTGTAGTAATAATACTTACTACTACAACAACAACAACAACAACAACAACTACTACTACTACTACTACTACTACTACTACTACTACTACCTACTACTACTACTACTAATAATAATAATAATAATAATAATAATAATAATTTCTTGAATTGCAACGCTTAAAGAGATCAGGTCACCTTTTTTTACACTCTGATTAGAAGTCTACTTTTGGGTCATAATTTATTTGATCCTACAGGTCGAAGAACCCAACTCCTCCTAGATTGGCTTGGTTTAAGGAGGCTATCTACCCTCAAGCTATTCTACTTGAAAGTTATCAAACTACTCTTCCTCCCAAAAGATTGTTAAAGAGGACTATCTTCAAAAACTACCACCAGGCGATGCTATGCTTGTAGCAGACGTTGGAAACTCTGCTCATGAAGGATTTTTTTTTTCTGATATATTAATTCATTCCCCCGAGATGGTGGCATACAGAATGGTCTCATTACGTCCCTCAGTGGATTGTCTTTGCTGCAATTTCGCTAGAGAAGGAGTATGAGAGGTGGCTAAGTTTCGTCAACTTTGAGCGTGCAGAGTTTTGATTTTTTTTTTTTTCTTTTGAGATGGGGTAGAATGTGATGCCTTTTTGGGAGACAAGAGAAACTTGGAAACTTGTTTATCCTTTTTTTTTCATGATTTTTTTTTTTTTTTTTTTTTTTTTTTTTTTTTTTTTTTTTTTTGAGATGGGGTAGAATGTGATGCCTTTTTGGGAGACAAGAGAAACTTGGAAACGTGTTTATCCTTGTTTTTTTCATGATTTTTTTTTCTATTTTTTTTTTTTATTTTATTTTTTTTTTTTGGTGTAAATATTCTACACATTTCTCTGTTTTACATGATTCAACTTCGAGCGTGCAGAAAGTTTTGCAAAGCTTTTTTTTTTGGAAAAGTATTTTTTTTCTTCGTGAAATGGAGAATGTAATGCACTATATTTTTTTCCGTGAGACAAGAGAGACTTGGAAACTTGTGTCCTCGTGGTTTTTTTTTTCATGTTTTTTTTTCTTTCATAAATATGCTATACTTTTATTTGTTTTACATGATATTTAATCTTCTTTTTATAGTTTTAATATATTTTCTATAAATATGTTATACATTTATCTGTTTCACATGATTTTTAATCTTGTTTTTTTATGTTTTTAATATATTCTCTATAAATATGCTATACATTTATCTGTCGTAAATGATTTTGTGAATGTTGTTTTTATTGAGAGAGAGAGAGAGAGAGAGAGAGAGAGAGAGAGAGAGAGAGAGAGAGAGAGAGAGAGAGAGGAGAGGAAGATGAGAGAGAGAGAGAGAGAGAGAGAGAACAATGTAAAATATTGCCATAAATTACTGCATATTTAGCACTGCACCTTCCCCATGAGAGAGAGAGAGAGAGCAGAGAGAGAGAGAGAGAGAGAGAGAGAGAGAGAGGAGAGGAGAGAGAGAGAGAGAGAGAGAGAGAGAGAGAGAAAGCAATGTAAAATATTGCCATAACTTACTGCATATTTTAGGCAACTGCACCCTTCCCATGACAGAGAGAGAGAGAGAGAGAGAGAGAGAGAGAGAGAGAGAGAGAGGAGGAGAGAGAGAGAGAGGAGAGAGAGAGGAGAAAACAATGTAAAATATTGCCATGGAATTACTGCATATTTAGCACTGCACCTTCCCATGTGATTAGAGAGAGAGAGAGAGAGAGAGAGAGAGAGAGAGAGAGAGAGAGAGAGAGAGAGAGAGAGAGAGAATGTAAAATATTGTCATTAATTACTGCGTATTTAGAAGTGTAACCTTCTCATGTGATTGAATAGAGAGAGAGAGAGAGAGAGAGAGAGAGAGGAGAGAGAGAGAGAGAGAGAGAGAGAGAGAGAGAGAATAATGTCGAATATCAACGTAAAATAATTCAACAGTTCAAATTGGCCTGTCGTAACGCAGAATAAATTTAATCACTTACCGAGTATATGCTTTCGACAGCAACAATTAAATGCTAATAAATTTTCCTGACGTAGTCTCTTCCCATCTGACTTTTCGTGATTGTGTGTAAATTAGTGTTTGCGGGGAATTTGAATAATTACCGGAGAATTTGGGATTACAAAGTAATTACTTAACCATTGGGGGAAAAAAATACCCTGAGTTGGATTGTTAAATATTTGTTGGAAAAAACCACCGCTTGTTAAGTTGTAGAATGATCCTCTTAATCGGGTAGTTGAATCGGTAGAACTTCATAAGTTCAAACTTCCTGTTTTTTTTTTTTTTTTTTTTTTTTTTATGTTGAACAGGCTGACGTAAGTCTTTTTATAGTTTATATACGAGATATCTTTCTTTAATGTTTAGTGATTCTAAAATATTTTTATTTGAACTGTTCATTACTTCTTATGTCGTTTATTTATTTCCTTATTTCCTTTTCTCACTGGTCTATTTTTCCCTGTTGGAGCCCTTGGGCTTATATCATCGTGCTTTTTACAACTAAGGTCTGTAGCTTAGCTAATAATAGTAATAATAATAAAATAATAATAATAATAATAATAATAATAATAATAATAATAATAATAATAATAATGTTTGGTATAACATTAATCAGGGTTATTAAGAAGTAATGTACATTATTATTTATTGATCAGTTATCTGGAGTATCCTGTCAGCTGCAAAGGACGGGAATGATGCAAGAAGGATATTGGATTCCCAGGGACGAGCTTATGCCTCCGTTAGGGGAATTAGTTGCACCTTCGCCTCACGTTGTAAAAGACGTTTCCTCGTTCGTTCTTCTATTTTGCTGTCCAACTTCTTAATCCCCCACCCCCCATAGTTACTGAATGGCCTGTCAGGCCCCAGCGCTGAGCTATATAGCCAAGTTCGTGAATCCTATTAGAAATGGTCCTACTTTGGCGATCGCCGGACTAGGTTCGAGTCCCGCTCAAGCTCTGTAGTTTCTTGTGGTGTCTGTAACCTCACTATCCTTCTGAGAAAACGATTGGTGATTTGGAGGAGCCTATTGGTCTACCTGCTGAGACATTAACCAGCCATTGCCTGGCCATCCCTTGTCCTAACTTGGGTGGAGATGGGGCATGGACGCTGATCATATGTATATATTGGTCAGTCTCTAGGGCATTGTCCTGCTATGTAGGTCAATGTCAGTGTCCTTTAATTCTGCTATTCATAAGCGGCCTTTTAACCTTTAAATTCAAAAGACATCAGACTCTGCAACCTAGTCTACACCTTTAAAAATTTGCATTAAAAACCGGTAAATTCTTGGAAACATTTATTCCAGGATTTTTACCGTTTTAAAAAACGGATATATTGACGTAAAGGAGTGATATTACGGTCACCAATCCGTGAAAGATATTAACAAAGTAGGGTAAAAATTATGTCGCTGTAATTTACTGAAATACGGCTGAGAAAAGTATATTTTTACAGAGAAATTTCGATTAAAATTACGTCTTTTTTAACAGTGTATGTTTACTGAAATATGGCTCAGAACAGTATATTTTTACGGATAAATTTCGATTAAAATTATTTTTATATTTTTTTTTCTTTTTTTATTATTATTTTTTTTTTCAGTGTACCCCCACTTTCCAACGTCCTTGTTTGTCTGAAAGCTATATGCCCGTCGCCATCTCCTTTCATTTTCTGCTCAACTCCAGTCTAGAGTTCTTTTTTCCCTTTCCCTTTGTGCTGCTCTTCTTTCATTAGCCTTTCGCGAAAATAGAAGATTCTTTAAGGGAGAGGCTACTTTTTTTCCATTTTTTTTTTTTTGTATATTGGATTAGGAAAGTTTATGCATTTAATACTGCTCTTAGTATATTTTATTTTTATTGTCTATTACTTCTCTTGTAGGTTTTTTATTTCCTTTCCTCATTAGGCTACTTTTCCTCATTGGAGCCCTTGGGCTTATAGCATCTTGCTTTTCCAACTTCTCTTGTAGCTTTTTATTTCCTTGTTTACTTTCCTCACTGGGCTATTTTTCGCTGGTAGAGCACTTGGGCTTGTCAGCATCTTGCTTTTATAACTAGGGGTTTA
>NC_090731.1:17091725-17099225 GCF_036898095.1 Palaemon carinicauda | reverse complement strand
ATGAATTTTGTAATCCAATAAGAACTTCTTACCAGACTAAAATGAATTTTGTAATCCAATAAGAATTTCTTACCAGACTAAAATGAATTTTGTAATCCAATAAGAATTTCTTACTAGACTAAAATGAATTTTGTAATCAAATAAGAATTTCTTACTAGACTAAAATGAATTTTGTAATCCGATAAGATTTGCTTCCCAGACTAAAATGAATTTTGTAATCCAATAAGAATTTCTTACCAGACTAAAATGAATTTTGTAATCCAATAAGAATTTCTTACTAGACTAAAATGAATTTTGTAATCCGATAAGATTTGCTTCCCAGACTAAAATGAATTTTGTAATCCGATAAGATTTTATTACCAGACTAAAATGAATTTTGTAATCCGATAAAGATTTGCTTCCCAGACTAAAATGAATTTTGTAATCCAATAAGAATTTCTTACCAGACTAAAATGAATTTTGTAATCCAATAAGAATTTCTTACCAGACTAAAATGAATTTTGTAATCCAATAAGAATTTCTTACTAGACTAAAATGAATTTTGTAATCCAATAATAATTTCTTACCAGACTAAAATGAATTTTGTAATCCAATAAGAATTTCTTACCAGACTAAAATGAATTTTGTAATCCAATAAGAACTTCTTACTAGACTAAAATGAATTTTGTAATCCAATAAGAATTTCTTACCAGACTAAAATGAATTTTGTAATCCAATAAGAATTTCTTACTAGACTAAAATGAATTTTGTAATCCGATAAGATTTGCTTCCCAGACTAAAATGAATTTTGTAATCCGATAAGATTTTATTACCAGACTAAAATGAATTTTGTAATCCGATAAGATTTGCTTCCCAGACTAAAATGAATTTTGTAATCCGACAAGATTTGCTTCCCAGACTAAAATGAATTTTGTAATCCGATAAGATTTGCTTCCCAGACTAAAATGAATTTTGTAATCCGATAAAGATTTGCTTCCCAGACTAAAATGAATTTTGTAATCCGACAAGATTTGCTTCCCAGACTAAAATTAATTTTGTAATCCGACAAGATTTGCTTCCCAGACTAAAATGAATTTTGTAATCCGATAAGATTTGCTTCCCAGACTAAAATGAATTTTGTAATCCGACAAGATTTGCTTCCCAGACTAAAATGAATTTTGTAATCCGATAAGATTTGCTTCCCAGACTAAAATGAATTTGTAATCCGATAAGATTTTATTACCAGACTAAAATGAATTTTAATTAGAAGAGATTTATTCTTTGATGTAAGATGATCAAACAAAGTAAGTTTGAATATCAAATAAGAAAATATTATTCGAATAAAAGATTAAGCACAAAATGAATATCCTTTATCAAATATTCTTTGGTTTCTAATCTAATATTTGTGATGAACTAATCTTTGGATTACAAGATAAGAATAGACTCTGATGTAATGGTGTCAGAAAAGATCTACTAAAGAATAAAGAATAAAGAATAGAGAGAATAAACTCCAAAGACATTGAATGTGTAAGAAAAGATCAACTACAGAATAAAGAATAAAGGATAGAGGATAGACTGAAACGTAATTGAATATGTCAGAAAAGATCAAATAAAAAATAAAGAATACAGAAAATAGACTCAAATGTAATTGAATGCGTAGAAAAGATAAACTAAAGAACAGAGAGAATAAACTCGAATGAAATTGAATATGTAAGAAAAGATGAACTAAAGGATAAAGAATAGAGAGAATAGACTCGAAGGTAATTGAATGTGTAAGAAAAGATCAACTAAAGAATAAAGAATAAAGAATAGAGAGAATAAACTCAAATGTAATTGAATGTGTAAGAAAATATCAACTACAGAATAAAGAATAGAGAGAATAGCGTCAAATGTAATCGAATGTGTAAGAATAGATCAACTAAAGAATAAAGATTAGAGAGAATAAATTCTAATGTAATTGAATGTGTAAGAAAATATCAACAACAATAAAGAATAGAGAGAATAGAGTCAAATGTAATCGAATGTGTAAGAAAAGATCAACTAAAGAATAAAGAAAAGAGAGAATAGACTCGAAGGTAATTGAATGTCTAAAAATAGATCAACTAAAGAATAATGAATAGAGAGAATAAACTCGAATGTAATTGAATGTGTAAGGAAACATCAAATAAATAATAAAGAATAAATAAATGGAAGAATAAGGAATAAAGAATATAGAATAAATAGAGGGATAAATAAATAATAAAGAATAGAGGAATAAAGAATATAAACACAATTGATGGAATGCAGCCGTCATCCACTTCAAATGGCCCCTCGTTCGGATGGCTGGACGGATGACAGTTGGCTATGGAGGATGACGAACAGCAAATGACAGCCGTGGCGGCAAAGCACCGAGCGAGAGAGAGAGAGAGAGAGAGAGAGAGAGAGAGAGAGAGAGAGAGAGAGATACTATTGTGTTGTTCTTTATATTATTATTATTATTATTATTATTATTATTATTATTATTGGCTAAGCCACAACCCTACTTGGAAAAGCAAGATGCTATAAACCCAAGGTTTCCAAAAGGGATAAATAGCCCAGTGAGGAAAGGAAATACGGACATGAATAAACGATATGAGAAATAATGAACAATTAAAATGAAATATTTAAAAAAACAGTAACAAAATCAAAATAGATCTTTCATATATAAACTATAAAATCAACCCAAGGTCTCCAAAAGGGATAAATAGCCCGGTGAGGAAAGGAAATAAGGACATGAATAAACGATATGAGAAATAATGAACAGTTCAAATAAAATATCTATAAAACAGTAACAACATCAAAACAGATCTTTCACATACAAACAATAAAAAAGACTTATGTCAGCCTGTTCAACATGAAGAAAAAAAAAAAAAAAAACCATTTGCTGCAAGTTTGAACTTCTGAATATTCAATGAGAAAAACGTTAGGAATGTGAACATATGTTTCCTCGAGGTTTCCACGGTCGAATGGTTTGTCAAACGCAGTACGACAGACAAGTGTTTGAAGCGATGTTCGAACGTGTGAACGGGGTATAAGGTTGTCGAACACGTTCGCCGAACGGTTTGAGGAAAGTCTGTTCTCTTGTGGGAGGGGCTTCATTGTCCACAAACATTGTGGCCGATGAGGTAACGTCCCTAACTGATGAGAGCCAGACTGGGGTTCGAGTCCCGTTCAAACTCGTTAGTTTCTTTGGCCGCTGCAACCTTACCATTCTTGTGAGCTAAAGATGGTAGGGGGGGGGAGTCTATAGCTCTATTTGCTGATTCATCAGCAGCCATTGCCTGGCTCTACTTGGCCTTAGCTTGGGTGGAGAGGCGGCTTAAGCGCTGATCATATGGTCAGACTCTAGGCTTTTGTCCTGCTCGATAGGGCAATATCGCTGTCCCTTGCCTTTGCCATTCATGAGCGGACTTTAAACCTTATGCATTTGTGGCTGATCCCACCTCTTCGAACCGTTTGACAAGCAAGTTCGACAACTTGGTTCGACAACCAAGTACGACAACCAGGTTCGACAACCGAGTTCGACAACCGGGTTCGACGAACCGATCGACCGTGTAAACGTCGCTCAAGATTCAGCTCAAATGCTGAGAATTTGAGAAAGCAAATGATAATAATTTTGAGAATGCGAATTGAATCTCATTAAAAGTTTTCCAGAATTTCCAGAATTCCAGTTGTTTATTACCACGCCTCGGGCAACTCTAATGCATAAGTGAAACGCCCGCTTTCGAAAATGATGAAAAAAGTGTAATGTATAAATATGAAAAATGATATTCATCATTTTTGTATTAAACTAAATCATGGGAAAAGTAAACAACAATGACAATATAGTGCTCATATATAGAATCGTCAAAATATAACTCAGGACGATTAATAAACTCGATAAAAATTGATTAAAGATTAAGAAAACTTGAGAAAATATCATATAGAATCTCTAAAATATAACCCAGATTGATTAATAAAATAGATGAAAATTGATTAAAGATTAAGAAAACTTAATAAAATATCATATAGAATCACTAAAATATAACTTAGACGATAAATAAAATCGATAAAAATTGATAAAAGATTAAGAAAACATAATAAAATGTCATATAGAATTACTGAAATATATCTCAAGGCAATTAATAAAATCGATAAAATTGATAAAATATTAGGAAAACTTAAGAAAATATCATATCTATCAACTAAAATATAACTCAGAACGATTAATAAAATCGATGAAAATTTATCATAGATTAAGAAAACATAATAAGATATCATATAAAATCACTAAAATATAACTCAAGGCAATTCATAAAATCGATAAAAATTGACGTAGGTTCAAAAAAGTTATTAAAACATAACAATAATCTCCGTCATATCGAACAAAGCACATGAACAACAGCGACTCGTTTGAAACCGGCAAACAATCAAACCTCTGTGTTAGTAGGTCACTCGACAATCAGCAGACTGTGGATGAGCCAGCACTTAACATACACTACGTCGGGGGAGTGGGGGGGGGGGGAGGATAGGGGAGGGATAGGATAATAGACAGGGTAGGAGGGAGGAAGAGGCAGGAGGGGGGTGGTATCCATAAGAGGGGGGGGGGGGTCATGTAGATAGGGAGGTTGAAGGGCTGGGGTTAGATGAAGTACTGATCAGGGTTGCAATTGCAGGCCCTAGGAGCAGGGTTTAAGGTATTTGCCTTAGTTTGAGGTATTCTGCATGTTTCAAGGTAATTTTTAAGATAATATTAACTAGGTCATTTCGGTTTTACTAGCTTCATATTTAAGGAAATTTGGAAAGCTTTAAGGTAATTTAAGGTAAAAGGCCACAAGCTCAAGTTTAAACCCTGCTTAAGAGGTAGGATTTAGAGAGAGAGAGAGAGAGAGAGAGAGAGAGAGAGAGAGAGAGAGAGAGAGAGAGAGAGAGAGGGGGGGGAGGGGGGGGGTTAGACTAGCGAAAGGGAAGGAGAGATTGGATAGAGTACTTAAAAGAATAAGGAAATATTACAACAGACTCTTTCACCACTCGCGTGGAGACTTTTATGTTGCGTTTTCTCTTTAAATTAAGTTTTTTTTTTTTGGTGAGTGAGGAATGAAAAGAAAACATTTAAAACATAAAATATAAGTAAACAATAACGAAAAGTAGACGAAAGATAATAAAATTTAAATTAGAGAGAGAGAGAGAGAGAGAGAGAGAGAGAGAGAGAGAGAGAGAGAGAGAGAGAGAGAGAGAGAGAGAGATATTAAAACATAAAATATAAGCAAACAATAACAAAAAGTACATGCAAGATAATAAAATTTAGATTGAGAGGAGAGAGAGAGAGAGAGAGAGAGAGAGAGAGAGAGAGAGAGAGAGAGAGAGAGAGAGAGAGCAATAAAACCGTAAATCAGAAAGGATAGAGGCGGGGAAGGGGGGGGGGGAGGGAGGAGGAGGCTGGGATCTACATCAGAAGCCACTAAAAATGTCCACTTCTATGAATCTTCCACAAAATATGGCCATTATGCATCACGGCAAACAGTTTTAATAGGGTAACAATTTTCGTCGCGCTGTGCGGGGCCACAGAAAGTACATAGCGGGAAGTCAAACACACACAAGCGCGCGCGCGTACACACACACACACACACATATATATATATATATATTACACAGTATATATGTGAGTGTGTTTGTGTGTGTGTTCATATTAAGCCACATATACTCTGGATTCTCTCTACCTCAGGATCAGACCCCAACGGGCTTCGACTCAAAGAAAATATATAAATATATATATATATATATATATATATATATATATATATATATATATATATATATATATATATAAATATATATATATATATATATATATATGTATATATATTTATATATATATATATATATATATATATATATATATATATATATATATATATATATATATACGTTTATTACTCCACAGATATAAACAAACAAATAGGTTTCTCTGAATGCAAAAAGAAGCATAATCATTTCGAAGTGCATAAGCGAAAAAAAGGAAAAAAAAAAAGAAAGAAAAAACGATACATAACTGCAAGCTAGCAAACTGTTGCAAGTGTCACAAGCGTATCACACTCATCAAAAGCCTCTCTGTTCGGGTGCGTGAAGAGAGAGAGAGAGAGAGAGAGAGAGAGAGAGAGAGAGAGAGAGGGGGGGTTTAGGGGCGGTAATTGTTACTCTTTGGCCTACCACCACTTATCAAACTCTGACCCACAGTCTCTCTCTCTCTCTCTCTCTCTCTCTCTCTCTCTCTCTCTCTCTCTCATCATAAGACACCATTCATAAGTCTCTCTCTCTCTCTCATCATAAGACACCATTCATAAGTCTCTCTCTCTCTCTCTCTCTCTCTCTCTCTCTCTCTCTCTCATCATAATACACCATTCATAAGTCTCTCTCTCTCTCATCATAAGACACCATTCATAAGTCTCTCTCTCTCTCTCTCTCTCTCTCTCTCTCTCTCTCATCATAATACACCATTCATAAGTCTCTCTCTCTCTCTCTCATCATAAGACACCATTCATAAGTCTCTCTCTCTCTCTCTCTCTCTCTCTCTCTCTCTCTCTCTCTCTCTCTCATAACAATACACCATTCATAAGTCTCTCTCTCACTCTATCTCTATCATAAAACACCATTCATAAGTCTCTCTCTCTCTCTCTCTCTCTCTCTCTCTCTCTCTCTCTCTCTCTCTCTCTCTTATTGCTCACCGTTATTATTATTATTATTATTATTATTATTATTATTATTATTATTATTATCATTATTATCATCATCATAATTATATATTTATTATTATCATTACAATTATTATTATTATAATTATTATTATTATCTTTATTTTTATTGCTATTTTTATTATTATCATCATCATTATCAGCCAAGCTACAACCCTATTTGGAAAAGCAGGATGCTATAAGCCCTATAAGGGCTCCTACAGGGAAGAATTGTCCAGTGAGGAAAGGAAATAAGGAACTATATAAACTAAAAAAAGAAGTAATAAATAATCAAAATATCATATTTTAAGAACAATAATATTAAAATTTATATTTTATGAATAAACCATAAAAAGAGTCTCATGTCAGCCTGTTCAACATAAAAACATTCGCTGCAAGTTTGAACTTTTGAAGAGAAGTAATGAACGATTAAAATAGCATATATACATATACCAAGGCACTTCCCCCAATTTTGGGGGATAGCCGACATCGACAAATGAAACAAAACAAAAAGGGGACCTCTACTCTCTACGTTCCTCCCGGCCTGACAAGGGACTCAACCGAGTTCAGCTGGTACTGCTAGGGCCCCTGTGGCCGCGGGGGCATAAAAACAATTAAAATAGCGCCAACGTTATCCCTGCGTGTCGTAAGAGGCGACTAAAAGGGACGGGACGAGGGGGCTGGGAACCCTCTCTCCTGTATATAATCCTGCGAGACGTCAACATTTAAGAACAGTAAGGACATTAAAAACCGATCATTTATATATGAACTACAAAAAGAGAATTATGTCAGC
>NC_090731.1:17066725-17084225 GCF_036898095.1 Palaemon carinicauda | reverse complement strand
ATTTATTTTAAAAAAATATCCTACTTGTGGTTTCATTGCAAAAAAAAATCTTGGAATATTTTGTTTGCAACCGAGAATTTACAATTCCATTTTTAATCCATACACTTATTTCATTTTAAAATATCCTATTTATGGTTTCATTACCCACAAAAAAAAAAAAAATTGCAATATTGTTGTTTGCTTGCAAGAATCTCAAATTACATTTTAATTCATATACTTAATTAATCCTATAAAATCCTATTTATGGTTTCATTACAAAAAAAACTTGCAATATCTAGTTTGCAACAAAATATTTCAAATTCCATTTTATTCATTTACTTAATTTACTTCTTAAAATCCTATCTATAGTTTCATAAAAAAAAAAAAAAAAAAAAAAAAACCCGAACAAATTTTTTTTTTTTTTTTACCGAGAATCTCAAATTCCATCTTAAATCATATAATTAATTTTTTTTCTTTTTAAATCCCATTTATGGTTTCATACCTTTTCTAACTCCGTTAAATATACCCAACCAAAACTAAATCCAGAGGAAATTCTGTTGGAAAATATGATTTCCTCAACTGAATACTGAATTATGTTAAAAGTAGGTTAAGAAAAAAATACAAAACCCTTTTTTTCATCTAGCATTGTACAGTAGTGATAATGCATTGACTGAACAAGAAAATATTATCATTTTTAATACAACTCTTCTTTCTGTGAAAGAAAAATCCTTGAATTAAAATAAAAAAGATACTAATATTTCTTCTCCCCATTTTGTGGAAGAAAAAACCGAATTAAAAGTAAAAGAATACAAATATTTCTTGAAATAGAACTCTCCATTTTGTGAAAGAAAAAACCTTGAATTCAAATCAAAAAGAAAAATTTAAATTGGTTACTGATTGGGCAATTTGTTCTTGAAAAAACATAACAGTTGCTCGAATATATATATATTTTTTTTAGAGATTGAGCCTGAATCATTAAAAGTCCATTTCATCAATAAACTTTTGAAATTTCCCCGTATCTCTCTCTCTCTCTCTCTCTCTCTCTCTCTCTTTTGGGACTGTTTTAATGAGTTTCTCAGAGGTACGATGTTAGTGAATCCTTCTTACCATTACTTGTGTTTTTAATATGTGTACCATCTTATGAAAGAATTTTCTTTTATTTTGCTCATACCTCTCTCTCTCTCTCTCTCTCTCTCTCTCTCTCTCTCTCTTAGGACTGTTTTAATGAGTTTCTCAGATATACAATGAAAGTGAATCCTTTTTACCATTACTTGTATCTTTAATATGTATACCATCTTACTGGAATTTTCTTTTATTTTGCTTAGACACCTCTCTCTCTCTCTCTCTCTCTCTCTCTCTCTCTCTAACTCTTGGGACTGTTTTTAATGAGTTTTTCAGATATACAATGTTATTGAGTCCTTTGTATCATTACTTGTATCTTTAATATGTATACCATCTTATGTGGGAATTTTCTTTTATTTTTCTTATACATCTCTCTCTCTCTCTCTCTCTCTCTCTCTCTCTCTCTCTCTCTCAAACAGCTAAAGAACCATACCACATCAAATCTCGAGTAGACGTAAGGCCATCGTAAAATATTCATTAAAATAAACAAAGAGGGTAACTGCTATACCCAAGATTAACAAACTAAAGTATTCCATGAAATATTAACCGAGGAATGTGAAATTAGCTACGCTTACTGCCACAGCACAATTCCTCTCACGAAGGAGAGAGAGAGAGAGAGAGAGAGAGAGAGAGAGAGAGAGAGATTTGACGGACGTGGCCTGGAGTTTCCCCGTGACGAAATATCAAGGAAACGAGACCGACATAAAGACGGGAACCATATTCGAGACATTTACCCATAAGGTGGTCGTTTGGTTGAAGGACGTCGTGTGACTTGCAACAACGTCTATATTGCAATGCGCTTCGTCAGCTTAATGGCGCAATTCCCCGATGGTAAGATTGATTTGAGGAGAGGAATAAGATGAATGTGAACGTATCTCCTTTATATAAAAAAAGAGTAAGTGTCTATCTCCTATAAATCTATCTATCAATATATATATATATATATATATATATATCCGTTACGCTGAGCAGCAACCACTTTGAAACGCCAATCGTCAACTAATTGCCTAAAACTGCCGTGTGGTAGTTAGGAAAAGGGGTAGGAAGGGTTGAATATATATATATACACACACACACACATATATATATATATATACATATATATATATATATATATATACTGTATATATATATATATATACATACATACATATATGTATATATATATATATATATGTGTGTGTGTGTGTGCGTGTGCGTGTGTGTGTGTATATGTACGTGCAATTCAAGTAAATTGAGAGAGAGAGAGAGAGAGAGAGAGAGAGAGAGAGAGAGAGAGAAAGCAAAGTTTAATAAGAGACCAGACTGACACGAAATGTCCGATAAAACAATAACAATTCGCTTGAAGAGAAACGAATGACATTTGTTTCAACATCGGTAGGACTGAACGAGGGATTCCATCACCCCCCCCCCTCCCCTTCCCCCCCTCCCCTCCCCCCTCTCCAAACGACCACCACCGATAAAATCTCCCAGAGACAAGACTCCCCTCCCCCCCACCACCCCACCCCTAAAAACCTTTCTCCAAACCCCTTTTTCACGACATTAAACCCCGAAATCACCATTATGTCAACCGGATGGTTTCATTAACCACACTTGAAAGTTAAGTGTAACCTCACTGCAGGGTGACGCATGCGCACAAGTCAGCAAATGTCAGCTCGCTTCAGTTTTCCTTCTCTGGTTAATGATAGGCACAAAATCAAAGCAAATCATTATATGATTATTAATATAATATTGATATAATTGAAGTTAGAGAACCAATACCACCAAAATTTGAAAAAAAAAAAAAAATCAATGTTGAAAGTCACTTCTAATATAAAAATAATACCAAGAGATTTGTCAAATATCGACTTGCTTAAGAATTTCTACTTGTGTTATTGATAGGCACAAAATCAAAACAAATTATTGTTACAAAGCTATTAATTCAATTGAAGTCAAAGAACTAATCCCACCCAAATATGAAAAAAAAAAAAATCCGGTTTGAAATTCATTTCCAATATAAAAGCAGTACCCAGAGATTTGTTTGGGTTGAAAACAAAATATCCACGACAGGCCGAAAAAATATATATTGAAAAAAAAAGAGGAAAAAGTCGATACAGATATTGCAGGTCCAGTTGAAGAAAAATATCACTTCACGTCGAATAACAAAAAAAAAAAAAAAAAAAGAGGGAAAAACGAAAACAATGAACCGGTGTAATGGAATACGGCAAGCCGGAAAAACGGCCACATCTGAAACTCACTACGTCTGAAAAACTCTCGAAATATTTCAGTTGATAAAAATTTTTCACTATCTTGATAAAGGGTTCTTGAATAATTCAATAAAGGAAAAAACACATAAACCATGATGACTCTTTTAAAGATTCAATCACTCAAACTACTATAAATTTTTATCTGGTGTTGACCGTTGACTTTCTAACGATAAATAAGGCGTTTGACCGTCCGTCTCTCTCTCTCTCTCTCTCTCTCTCTCTCTCTATCTCTCTCTCTCTCTCTCTGTATATGTATATATATATATATATATATATACATATATATATACATATATATATAAATTTATATATATAATACAATATACACATACACAGAAACGTAAACACACATGTATATATAAACACACACACACACACACATATATATATATATATATATATACAACACTCCCACTTCCGAAAAAACAAAATTTAATTTCGTTACAGAAAACATTGTTGGACGTCCCCACTGTCAAAAATTTCAACAATGAACATTAGGCTTAATACCTAAAAGAAATTTCACAGAAACAATCAGAAGTTATTAAAAAAAAAAAATGAAAGAAATAATAATTTAGGAAAAAAAAAATATTTCAGGGAAGAGTCATGGAGGCAAAATCCAAAATCCATTCCCGTGTGATTAAGATTAATCAACCATGAACAACAAATAATCAACTTGTGTGGATCCAATTCTACTGGAATTCAATTAACATCGAAGGCCCAAACGAGGTGAGAAAAGGCTGCCTGGCTGGCTGGCTCTCTCTCTCTCTCTCTCTCTCTCTCTCTCTCTCTTTCTCTCTCTCTCTCTCTCTCAATAATAGAGACATATTATTGGATAAGGCACCGACCTCATTCTGTTATTATAACTGCTTAAAATAAATAAGACAATCAAGAAAAAACACTCACACACAGACAGAGACACACACGTATATATGTGTATATATATATATATATATATGTATGTATATATATATATATATATGATATATATATATATATATGTATATATAAATATATATTTATCAACATATATATAGATATATATATGTATATATATATATATATACACATATATGTGTATATATATATCTAATGATATATATATATATATATATATATATGTATGTATATACAGTATATGAACAACGGTCACTAACACAAAAAAAAAAAGACCACAGCAGTTTCACTTCTAAGTAAATGATTTTACCGCAAAATATAAACCTCCCAGAGAAGTAAAAACTAATCGTTAATATTTTCCAATACTGAAATAATTCCAATTTCTCTCTCTCTCTCTCTCTCTCTCTCTCTCTCTCTCTCTCTCTCGTACCTAGCCTCCAATTTATCTGAAAACCTTTAAGAAGAAATGCTATCTACTTGCTTCAAATACCTGCAAGCAGTCTGTGTCTCTCCATTGAAAAAAACTCTTGCTTTCATCTTAAACCTCGCAATCTATACTCATGGCTATTAACAACATCGTGATTTATTCAATGTAAGTGATTCAGTGACTGCGTTTCTATTGTGCGATTGCTCTAAGTCTATTGAATACTTTTAGCTTCCTTTCATGCGGTGTCGTTTATTATTCCATTTGTATTATCAGAATCAATTCGCTTCGCAATAATGCAAGAATTAGTGATTTTTTCCCTGTTGGAGGCCTTGGGCTTATAGCGTCTTGCTTTTCCAACTAGGGTTATGGCCTAGCTTGTAATAATAATAATGATAATAATAATAATAATAATAATAATAATAATAATAATATGCATAATAGGATTTAATCGGCCATTGTATGCAATTGATACTTACAATACATACCCACACAAGTGCTTGTATGTATGTTTGTATATATAGAAATTATTTATAGTATGTACTGTATATATTATTTATATATTATGAGATGTCCATAGTAAATCATGTATAAATCAAAAATACTTTCTCTTATCTCACATCAAAAGTACCAGAAGTCTCGAAAATTCAAACTGGAATTAAGAGAGAGAGAGAGAGAGAGAGAGAGAGAGAGAGAGAGAGAGAGACTCATTGAAATTACTATTCAAACCCATTTGCTTCCAGTAGCAAAGCCAAGCGACACAAACCCCTTTGGTGGGGTTGCATATCTGCGGTCGGCCCGGCGTAACGGGGCGCATTCGAGCCATCCACTCGACCGTAAATAAAAGCGAAAGGAAGGAACTGATTACGAGAGAGAGAGAGAGAGAGAGAGAGAGAGAGAGGGGGGGGGGGGAGGCACTATTGCCAGGTTGGCCTTTTTCGGGCCAAAAAAATCTCCAAATTTGTCCTTTTTTCGTGCTAGTTACCTAAATTTGGCCTTTTCGGGCCAAAATATCTCCTCCAAATTTGTCTTTTTTCGTACTATTTACCAAAATTTGGCCGTTTTCAGGCCAAAAATCTCCAAATTTGTCCTTTTTTCATGCTAGTTACCTAAATTTGGCCTTTTTTTGGCCAAAACACCCCTCCAGATTTGTCCTTTTCGTCGGGTTACATATCTAAATTTTGCCTTTTTTTAAATTGATTAGCCTTAAATGCTATATTTTCGGCCTTTTTTTTAAATTGGTTAGCCTTAAATGCTATATTTCCAGCCTTTTTTCTACTATTAGGTTGGCCTTTTGAGGCTGCAGCTTATCAGACGTTGGCCTTTTCTCATTTGGAAAAACTTGGCAACCCTGAGAGAGAGAGAGAGAGAGAGAGGGGGGGGGGGGATCCAGTAGGACGGAGTTCTTGGATAGACCACGAACACGCAAAGTTTCCAGAGTGAAGGTACCGGTCGAGAAGAAGAAGAATAAGAAGAAGGAAAAGCGTGTCAAGGTTCTTTCTTCAGTCCGTTAGTAGAACCGTCTGTGGCCGAAGAGATAAAGAGCACTCAGCTTTGACGATTATCATCTGAGTATTATTGACTTCACTTTTAATGTCAATACTGGTTTTCGCTTATGTCATTACAATAGATTATTAATACATTCACTATTACCATTATCGGCTTCTCGTTGATGAATTTATTAAGGGACATTTAATTTTAATAATTATATTTTATGACTTTTATTGAATTTTCATTTTTAAGTCATTTACAATAGATTGTTAAGATATTCACCATTACTATTATAGGCTTTTCGTTGATGAATTTATTAAGAGACATTTGATTTTAATATTTATATTATATGACTTTCATTGACTTTTCACTTTTAATGTCAATACTGGTTTTCGCATAAGTCATTTACTATAGATTGTTAAGATATTCACTATTACTATTATAGGCTTTTCGTTGATGAATTTATTAAGAGACATTTGATTTTAATATTTATATTATATGACTTTCATTGACTTTTCACTTTTAATGTCAATACTGGTTTTCGCATAAGTCATTTACTATAGATTGTTAAGATATTCACTATTACTATTATAGGCTTTTCGTTGATGAATTTATTAAGAGACATTTGATTTTAATATTTATATTATATGACTTTCATTGACTTTTCACTTTTAATGTCAATACTGGTTTTCGCATAAGTCATTTACTATAGATTGTTAAGATATTCACTATTACTATTGTAAGCTTTTCGTTGATGAATTTATTAAGAGACATTTGATTAGAATATTTATATTATATGACTTTTATTGACTTTTCACTTTTAATGTCATCACTGGTTTTCGCATAAGTCATTTACTATAGATTGTTAAGATATTCACTATTACTATTATAGGCTTTTCGTTGATGAATTTATTAAGAGACATTTGATTTTAATATTTATATTATATGACTTTTATTGACTTTTCACTTTTAATGTCATCACTGGTTTTCGCATAAGTCATTTACTATAGATTGTTAAGATATTCACCATTACTATTATCGGCTTTTCGTTGATGAATTTATTAAGAGACATTTGATTTTAATAATTATATTATATGACTTTTATTGACTTTTCATTTTTAAGTCATTTACAATAGATTGTTAAGTTATTCACTAATACTATTATTGGCTTCTCGTTGCTGCATTTATTAAGGGACATTTAATTTTAATAATTATATTATATGAATTTTATCGACTTTTCATTTTTAATCTCAACACTGGTTTTCGCATAAGTCATTTACTATAGATTATCAAGATATTCACTATTACTATTACCGACTTTTCGTTGATGAATTTATTAAGAGATATTTAATTTTAATAATTCTAATAATAATAATTGTAGTAATTTTAATAAAAATTATAATTTTAATAGTAATAATTAGTTTAATAACAATTTTAATAATGGAAGAAACCTTAATCTAAGATAAACACTGCTAAAATTACTGCTTTTGTTTATAATTAAACAGCTAATAGTACACTTACTTTTTTTAATATATATTTTTACTGTAAGATATAAACTTACTCTATATCATAGCTAAAACTATTAATGTACTAAATTTGCATATATTTAAACTGCTAACACTGCACCTACTTTTTTATATATTTTTACTGTAAAATATAAACTTGCTTCATAACATAACCAAAACTATCAAATATACTACATTTACTTCTAGTCAAACTGTTAATACTACTGTTATTTATCTAATATTTTTATTGTAAAATATAAACTTGATATAATCATAAATACAACAGTTAATATAACAATATTTATACGATGACTAAGACATGATTTAAAAGTAATTATCATTAGTATTCCTCAGTTGCTAAACCTCATGAATTAAACTGCATACATTATCAAACAATTATCTTCTAAAAGAGAAAACAGAATCTTCAAGGCAGATGTTTCAAAATTCCCATGACACAATTTCCAAATAGGAATATATTAAAAAGTTCTTTATTAAAAACTATCGGATAAAAGCAATTTATTAAAAACTATCCGATTAAAAAACAATTTATTAAAAACTATCAGATGAAAAAGCAATTTATTAGAAACTATCAGATTAAAAAACAATTTATTAAAAACTATCAGATTAAAAAGCAATTTATTAAAAAAATATCAGATTAAAAAGTTATTTATTAAAAACTATCAGATTAAAAACTATCAGATTAAAAAGCAATTTATTAAAAACTATCAGATTAAAAACCAATTTATTAAAAAACTATCAGATTAAAAAAGATATTTATTAAAACAGGAGGAAAAACCCTTGATTAAAAAAAGAGGAAAATTAGATTAAAATGTAATCTATTAAAATCTATCAGATTAAAAAGTAATTCATCAAAAAAAGAGAAAATGGAAATGTGATCAAAACTAGACGAGAAAGAAACCAACTAAATGAAAAAGGAGGAATATCAGATTAAAAACAATTTATTAAAAACAATAAGAATAAAAAGTAATTTATTAGGATTAGAAAGTAATTGACTTAAAAAAAGAGAAAATGGAAATATGACCAAAAACTAAACAAGAAAGAAACCAACAAGATAAAAAAAGAGGAATATTGAAAACTTTCAAATTAAAAAGTAATTTATCAAAAACTATCAAATTAAAAAGTAATTTATCAAAAACTATCAAATTAAAAAGTAATTCATTAAAAAAAGAGAAAATGGAAATATGACCAAAAACTAGACGAGAAAGAAACCAACAAGATAAAAAAAGAGGAATATTAAAAACTATCAGATTAAAAAGTAATTTATGAAAAACTATCAAATTAAAAAGCAATTAATTAAATAAAGATAAACTAGGAATATGACCAAAAACTAAACGAAAAATAAACCAGCAAGATAAGAAAAAAAAGAAGACAGTGAAATGAGGGTGAAACTGAATTAAAATCCTACGGCAAAAGAGAAATCGAGAGAGTGAAATTTTCTCCATTTTTTTTTCTTTACCGCTAAGGCAGGTGTGACCCAGCACAGTGAGCGCCCTTGAGCTCATTACACAAAATGATGAGGTTGTTGGAGAACTTACATAGGCCGCAGGCATTTATTGCATCCACTACACAAACGTACGCACACACATACACATACACACAGATATATATATATATATATATATATTTATATATGTATATATATACAGTATATATATATGTACATATATACAGTATATATATATATATATATATAACTGTACATACACTGATGTAAGTATATATATCTATCTATACTGGAGAGTATACAGTATACTGTATATCTAAATATTTTGGAGAGAGAGAGAGAGAGAGAGAGAGAGAGAGAGAGAATAAAATAGCAATGTTTACAAATAGCCAACGAGTAAAAATATAATCAGCAGCTACTGATTAGAGAGAGAGAGAGAGAGAGAGAGAGAGAGAGAGAGAGCAGCGTTTACGGATAGGAAACTTGAATAAATATAATTAGCAGCTACTGATATGAAAGAGAGAGAGAGAGGAGAGCGAGAGAGAGAGAGAGAGAGAGAGAGGGCAAACGAGTAAAACTAAAATCAGGAGCTACTGATAAGAGAGAGAGAGAGAGAGAGAGAGAGAGAGAGAGAGCATAATAGCCGTCCTTCACTCCAAATGGTGAAGAAAAATGGTCATGAGGGTGGAAAGGGGGGCGGGAGGAGTCTTCCCTCCCTCACACATACACAAACTCACACACACACACACAAACACATGCACACACCAGCCTTTCTCCTAACAGAGTTTCGTTCATCAACAAAGTCAACTTTTCCAAGAAACAATAAAAAATATAAAAAAAATTATAATTATAATGATATTCCTAAAGAGAAAATATATAAGAAAATTACACATACACAGAAAAACCAAGAAAGTAAGTAAACAAGCATATGAACAGATAATTGCAACTAATTTGGGGGAAAATATCTTTTTCCCCGCAGAGAAAATTATGAACGCAATGTTTCCGACCTTCAGGAGTGAGACCATCCCTGACTGCGACCTACTTTCCCATTGCTGGTTATGAGACCTGGGTCAGTTTGGGGTCAAGTATCCAGTTAAATCCAGAAAATTAAGGGGAAATTATGTGGAGGTCAAATCAAACGTTTAACTCGACTCCACAAAGCACTAGAAGAGTTGGAATGCCCAAGCCTACATGAATGAGGGCTATGGGCCAGTTAAATCCAAAAATTAAGATGAAATTTTATGGAGGTCAAATCAAACGTTTAACTCGACTCCACAAAGCACTAGAAGAGTTGAAGATCCAGGCCTACATGGCTGAGGACTATGAAGCATGAAGTAGGAGATGATGAATGGAGAAGTATTGAAAGATTCAGGCCTACATGGTTGAGGGCTAAGAATCGTGAAGTAGGTGAAGAATGAAGTACTGAATTAAAAACAAACGTTTAACTAGGCTCCACAAGGCACTAGAAGGGTTGGAAGATACAGGCCTACATGGGTGAAGGCTATACCTGGCCCAGACTGGGGCCAAGTATCCAGTTAAATCCAGAAATTAAGGGGAAATTACATGGAGGTCAAATCAAATGTTTAACTGGGCTCTACATGACACTAGAAAAGTAGGAAGGTACAGGCCTACATGGTTGAGGACTATACCTGGCCCAGACTGGGGTCAAGTATCCAGTTAAATCCAGAAATTAAGGGGAAATTATATGGAGGTCAAATCAAACGTTCAATTGGGCTCCACAAGGCACTACAAGAGTTGGGAGGCTCAGGCCTACATGGCTGAAGACTATGAAGCATGAAGTAGATGAAGAATGGAGAAGTATTGAATTAAAAGCTCAAGGCAGGAACAACTAACGAAATCTAGCCAAGGCCGTTTTCGTCAATAGGCGTAGGAGGAGATGATGGTGATTTATATAAATAAAAATTTATAATTATATTTATATCTGTAATTAAATGTATAAGACTATACTAACACCAAATATACAATTCACAATGCATGTATTCAAGACAAGTAGTGAAATCCCACACGACGAGAAAATCTACTGCTGATGAAGTCAGATGAAATCTCCCAGGATTCCACCTAGCAACTCTTGTTCCCTTCGTCACGTTATCAAATGAGAAAAGGAGCAACAGCAAGGAAATAGAAATGGGACGCCAGTAAACGAGCAAAGTAAGGAGGGAAGGGGGACAGGTGAGGGAAGGGGAGAGTTAACCATATGGAGGAAATATAAATCGTTAAGTGTTTGCAATTGAGTTGATTAAATGTCTATGAAAAATTATCCTTTTCAAGGATTCCAGGAAGATGGAGAGATGGAAGGGAGATAAAAATAACTTGATGAAAGCTTAATTGGGTGTTGCTATGGCATGGAGCGTGAGATTTTTTACAAACGAGAGATCTAGCTTAAATAAGAGAGAGAGAGAGAGAGAGAGAGAGAGAGAGTTTGTGTTACTGGCACTTAACTTTTCTTCGCTTAATATTCATCTAAAAGTATCTAGCTTAAAAGAGAGAGAGAGAGAGAGAGAGAGAGAGAGAGAGAGAATGTGTTACTGACAGCTAACATTTTCCTCACTGAATATTTACCTAAATGTCTCTAGCTTAAACAAGAGAGAGAGAGAGAGAGAGAGAGAGAGAGAGTGTGTGTGTGTGTGTTACTAGAAGCTAACTTTTTCCTCGCTTAATAATCATCTAAATGTCTCTTTTCAGCCACTGGCTTTGCAAACAGTACAATCTCATATAAATTTAAATATATATGAGGATATTTTTTCACACAAATTTGGACATCAAAGCATATATAAATTTTACTTCAAAGCTAATTTAAAAATATGAATAAAAAATGAAATGATTCTACTAATTACAACACGACTGTACCGGCAGGTGGTAATTGCTCTGTGAACGCCCATTTGAAACTGGAAAACTTATGAAGATCGGAAATGAATAAAAACATTTATCCAAACAAATAAAAATACCATTCAAAATACCACAAAAATCTCACTCACATATCAAGTAATTCTTTTCACTCAATTTTCCTTCCCCCCCTCGAGCCAGAAACCGTGAAAAGGGATAGGAAGAAGCCTATGTGGGCATGAAACGTGAATAGAGTGAGGTGAGAGAGAGAGAGAGAGAGAGAAAGAGAGAGAGAGAGAGAGAGAGAGAGAGAGAGAGAGAGACTAAATTACCTAAAATATTCTTGATAGAGAGTTCGAAAAATCACCATGTGCGGTTAATAAAGGGAGGGATGCAAAAAAATCAACAGAGAGAGAGAGAGAGAGAGAGAGAGAGAGAGAGAGAGAGAGATGAACTAAATAAAACGTGAAATAGACCTGAACGAGGGAGATCGCAAAATCATATGGGGAGAAAATAAATAAGAGTGGGGGAACAGCAAACAAATCAACAGAGAGAGAGAGAGAGAGAGAGAACGAGAGAAGAGGAGTGAGAGAGAGAGAGAGAGAGAGAGAGAGAAACTATAAAATAGAAAAATATGCTTGAAAGAGATTGGAAAATTATCATGTATGGCAGAATATAAATACGAGTGGGATTGGTTTGGAGAGAGAGAGAGAGAGAGAGAGAGAGAGAGAGGAGAGAGATGAACTAAATAAAACGTGAAATAGACTTGAACGAGGGAGATCGCAAAATCATATGGGAGAAAATAAATAAGAGTGGGGAACAGCAAGCAAATCAACAGAGAGAGAGAGAGAGAGAGAGAGAGAGAGAGAATAAAAAACGTAAAATATACTTACAAGAGAGATATTGGAAAATTATCATGTATGGCAGATTATAAATAAGAGAGAGAGAGAGAGAGAGAGAGAGAGAGAGAGAGAGAGAGAGAAAGAGAGAGAGAGATTATATTTAGAGTAATAAAAAATGTCAAAATATACTTACAAGAGAGATATTGGAAAATTATCATGTATGGCAGAATATAAATACGAGTGGGATTGGTTGAGAGAGAGAGAGAGAGAGAGAGAGAGAAAAATGGCACTCAAGTGGTAGAGAATTTTTGGCATGTTATGGAAACGCAGGCACTCTTTTACAAAAGGGGATCTTCCTGGCGTCCAGCCCTCAGCCCCCCTGCTGGGTGAGTGAGCAACCCATCCCAGGGAGAAAAAACGTTTTTTAAAAACGTTGGGGGAGTTAATGACGATCGTGAATGGGGGGAAAAGGGGGAAGGAAGGGCGTAAAAAACCCAGACCAGGGCAAATTTGATTGACAGATGTGAGGTGGGTGAGGCACATGGCTGTTTCATGGAGCATGAGATATGTGGTTAAGTCATGTGTGTGGAATTGTATAAGAAATGTCATTAGGTAAGCGTTGCAATCACAAACACACATGCATACAAATACATGCACACACACACATGTATATGTATTATGTATATATATATATATATATAATATATAATATACAAGTTTTATATAATTATGTAATATATATATATATATATATAGAGAGAGAGAGAGAGAGAGAGAGAGAGATAGTATACAAACGAAGACGATAAAGAATTAAAAAATTTATGGAATGTTAAATCCCCTAAAATGAGTATGAAAACTTGCATGAGAAACTTATGATTTCGATATGAACCCATATTTAAGAGTACATTATGTTCAGGATGTATGCAAAAATTAAGTTTAATTAAACTATAAATTTCCATTAAAGAGTTTAAAGACCGTTATTAACGTAAATCCATCCACACACACACACACACACACATATATATATATATATATAATATATATATATATAATATATATATATATATATACATATATATATTATATATATATATGTGTGTGTGTGTATATAGAGTAAGTATATATATATACTTATATATATTTATATACATATACATACATATATATATATATATATATATAATATATATATATATATATATATAATATATATATTATATATATATATTGCAGCTCATTAAGGATAACCAATATAATGATCAATCGTAATTACATGTTAAGTCTTTCATTAACATTAACAACCAATAGTTTTCCTTAGCCGAGGCTTAACAAATACGTCATCGAGGGGAATCTTTAATCACATATCTGAAACCTTTAATGAATTTTAAAGGATTTTAGGTGGCCCCAATTAAGCTCCCCCCCCCCCCCCATCCCACATTCCCCAACCAGTCCCCTTTCCCCATTAAACTCATTCATTATCTATCTGTTCAGTTGTGTCTTCTTCAGAGCTCCCGTTGGGGAAGCCTTAAGATGCGACGATTAATCCCCTTGGGGGATTCAGCGTTTCTCCTTCCCCATTGAATGTTTAAAGGTCGACCATGAATTGCAGAAGCAAGGGATACTGACACTGACCCCTCATCCAAGGTAGGACCAGGTCGGGCCAGGTAATGGCTGCTGATAACTCATTAGGTAGAACTACAGAGTCCTCCAAACGCCTCATCCTTACCTCATATTGATGGTGAGGTTGCAGACACTACAAGAAACTATCGGTAGTCCTTTTGGTCACTGCAACCTCGCCATCCTTGTGAGCTAAGGATGGGAGGTTTGGGGGAGCCTAAAGGTATATCTTCTGAGTCATCAGCAACCATTGCCTGGTTTTCCTTGCTCCTAGTTTGGGTGGAGACGGGGCTTGGCGCTGATCGTATGTATATATGGTCAGTCTCTATGGCATTGTCCTGCTTGATAAGGCAATCTTTCTGTCCCTTGCCTCTGCCATTCATCATCAGCATTTAAACCTTTAAACAAGCCTTGAATGAATAAACATTTTACTAAATATACCCATGAAAACACGACAGATGTACAGTAGATATTTCCTACTTTCTCTGATTGGTAACATCTCTGCCTGGTGTTTGCCAGTCGGGGTTCGAGTCCCGCGCAGACTCGTTAGTGCCATTTGTGTCTGCAACCTTACCATCCTTGTGAACTAAGGTTGGGGGGTTTGGGGGAGCTTATAGGTCTATCTTCTGAGTCATTAGCAGCCATTGCCTGTCCCTCCCTGGTCCTAGCTTGGATGGAAAGGAGGCTTGAGCGCTGATCATATAATATATGGTCAGTCTCTAGGGCATTGTCCTGATTGCAAGGGCAATGTCACTGCCCCTTGCCTCTGCCATTCATGAGTTGCTTTTAAACCTTTATACCTCAGCCTACAAACAACAAGATAGATAGAAAAACCAAGACCCGAAGTCTTCTAGTGCTCATCCCTTCAGAAACAAATCCCAAGACGTAATTATTCTCCTCCTTCGGGATTACCAACACCATCCATTGACTAACCTCCTTAGAACTCATCCAGGATTCTCTACTCGAAGGGGGAAGACAGACTAAAAGGATAAGTCATCTGTATTCCCAGTGCAATTTCAAATGAAATTATTTACATTTTTTCCTTTACGTTCAAAACCCTATTCTAACCTCATCTTGCCTTCTTAACCTCAACACCCCTTTCTCAAGCATCGAACGTATTTTCCAACCGCTCTCTCTCTCTCTCTCTCTCTCTCTCTCTCATGTTTTGTTACACTGGACTGCTTCTCTCTCTCTCTCTCTCTCTCTCATGTTTTGTTACACTGGACTGCTTCTCTCTCTCTCTCTCTCTCTCTCTCTCTCTCTCTCATGTTTTGTTACACTGGACTGCTTCTCTCTCTCTCTCTCTCTCTCTCTCTCTCTCACATTCATGTTTTGTTACACTGGACTGCTCTCTCTCTCTCTCTCTCTCTCTCTCTCTCTCACATTCATGTTTTGTTACACTGGACTGCTTCTCTCTCTCTCTCTCTCTCTCTCTCTCTATTCCAATCATTCATGTATTGTTACACTAGACCTCTCTCTCTCTCTCTCTCTCTCTCTCTCTCTCTCTCATGTTTTGTTACACTGGACTGCTCTCTCTCTCTCTCTCTCCATTCCAATCATTCATGCAGTTACACTGGACCGCCTCTCTCTCTCTCTCTCTCTCTCTCTCTCTCTCTCTTTACAACTTTATTCTCTCTTCAACTAACTCTTTTAAATCCAGCTCCCTCGCCAGCGTTATCAAACTGAGCAGTTTCGCCCCAGAATCCACGAGTGAAATAGTAACTCTTCTCGATTTTACCCACCATTTTCCTTTGAAAGCCCCATTAAGCAAATCTCGCTACTGTGACGGAAGACGCAATAAAATAGAATGCTAAACTTTCTTTGAAGCATTAGGTTTTTATATTCTAAAATCTGAAAGAAAAATTGGCAAAATAATAGCAATGATATATGTACCGTGTTTTAACCGGATAAGGTTATTGGTATACGCCTCGACTATTCTTGTGCGCCAAAGCCATATATCAGCTACTCACTGTTCTATAGAGAGAGAGAGAGAGAGAGAGAGAGAGAGAGAGAGAGGAGGATTTTGGATGCCTCAAAGAGATTTTAGTCCATCCGCAGAGACTCCATTTGCTCTTTGGTAGAGCGATTTAGTTTAAGCATTTAGAGAGTTTTTATGATCTTGGCTAACTTATTCTTGAACTCGTTTACCGTGTTACTGTTTACTACATTCGCTGGAAGTGTATTCAGAGAGAGAGAGAGAGAGAGAGAGAGAGAGGCGGTCCAGTGTAACAATACATGAGAGAGAGAGAGAGAGAGAGAGAGAGAGGCGGTCCAGTGTAACAATACATGAGAGAGAGAGAGAGAGAGAGAGAGAGGCGGTCCAGTGTAACAATACATGAGAGAGAGAGAGAGAGAGAGAGAGAGAGGCGGTCCAGTGTAACATACATGAGAGAGAGAGAGAGAGAGAGAGAGAGAGAGAGAGGCGGTCCAGTGTAACAATACATGAGAGAGAGAGAGAGAGAGAGAGAGAGAGAGAAATTAGGCCGTAAGACGGGTGATAGAATCCATAAAGAGGAATAAGTATTTTATTTGCAAGGTTACCGATCCGGCCTCCCATAATCCCAGGCAATTTGTTAACTACTGCGCGATATCTCAGCTCCCGAGGAAACAAGAGATACATGGAGCTTGGAGCTGTTACGAATGGAGGAGGAGGAGGAGAGGGAGGAGGAGGAGGAGGGAGGATATAAAGGGATTTAGAAGATGTTAAGGAACATGCTCATACATTTATACAAACATACACTCAAAGAGGAGGAGGAGGAGGAATAAGAAGAGGAGGAGGAGGAATAAGAAGAGGAGGAGAGGGAGGAGGAGGAGGAATAAGAAGAGGAGGAGAGGGAGGAGGAGGAGGATAAGAAGAGGAGGAGAAGGAGGAGGAGGAGGAATAATAAGAGGAGGAGAGGGAGGAGGAAGAAGAATAAGAAGAGGAGGAGGAGGATATAAAGGGATTTAGAAGGAACATGCTCATACATTTATACAAACATACACTCAAGGAAGAGGAGGAGGAGGAGGAGGAAGAGGAGGAGGAGGAGGAAGAGAGAGAGAGAGAGAGAGAGAGAGAGAGAGAGAATATT
>NC_090731.1:17063307-17066225 GCF_036898095.1 Palaemon carinicauda | reverse complement strand
GGTCTGGGCAGGGTTGCCAAGGTTTTCTGAATGAGAAAAAGGCCAACTTCTAATCAACAGAAGCTTTAAAAAGGCCAACCCGGTAGTAGAAAAAAGGCTAAATATATAGTATTTGAGGGCCCACCATTTTTCATATTCCTAAAGGCCAACCAATGTCCAAAAAAAGGCCAAATTTGAGGTGGGTTTTTTTTGCCTGAAGAAAGGTGAAACTGGCAATGCTGGCTTGGTGATTAAACTGGTCTGGGCAGGGTTGCCAGGTATTGCAAATGAGGAAAAGGCCAACTTCTAATCAACAGAAGCTTTAAAAGGCCAACCCGGTAGTAGAAAAAGGCTAAAATATATAGTATTTGAGGCCCACCATTTTCATATTACTAAAGGCCAACCAATGTCCAAAAAAAGGCCAAATTTGAGGTGGTTTTTTTGCCTGAAGAAAGGTGAAACTGGCAATGCTGGCCTGGTGATTAAACTGGTCTGGGCAGGGTTGCCAGGTATTGCAAATGAGAAAAGGCAAACTTCTAATCAACAGAAGCTTTAAAAGGCCAACTCAGTAGTAGAAAAAGGCCAAATATATAGTATATAAGGCCCCACCATTTTTCATATTACTAAAGGCCAACCAATGTCCAAAAAAAGGCCCAAATTTGAGGTGGTTTTTTTGCCCGAAGAAAAGGTGAAACTTGCAATGCTGGCTTGGTGATTAAACTGGTCTGGGCAGGGTTTGCCAGGTATTGCAAATGAGAAAAGGCAAACTTCTAATCAACAGAAGCTTTAAAAGGCCAACTCAGTAGTAGAAAAAGGCCAAATATATAGTATTTAAGGGCTCGTCTTTTTTTCATATTAATAAAGGCCAAACAATTATAAAAAGGCCAAATTTGAGTTTCTTTTGGCCTGAAAAAAAGGTCAAACTGGCAACCCTGAGCTGTGCAACACCAGACCGCCGACCGAACAAGTCAAAACATAATTAAATTATCAGAACATCTCAGAGTATAAGAGAATACTCGGTATGCTTATCTATGTGTAATCGGCAAAGAGAGATCAGATATTTCTAAAAAAAATTAGTTTAAATGAAATTAGAAACGAGAATTAAAACGTGTGATAGGTATTAAAATTATCAAATAGATTTTACTCGAAATTAAAAACAAGACTAAATCGTGTAAAAGGTATTCAAATTAAGCTTAAAAAAATATAATTTACAAGAATTTAAAAATAAGACTAAATCGTTGTAAAAGGTATTCAAATAAAGCTTACAAAAATAGAATTTACAAGAATTTAAAAAACAAGACTAAATCGTGTAAAAGGTATTCAAATAAAGCTTACAAAAAATAGAATTTACAAGAATTTAAAAACAAGACTAAATCGTGTAAAAGGTATTCACATTAAGCTTGAAAAAAATATAATTTACATGAATTTAAAAACAAGACTAAATCGTGTAAAAGGTATTCACATTAAGCTTAGAGATATATAATTAATACGAAATTAAAAACAAGACTAAATCGTGTAAAAGGTATTCACATTAAGCTTAGAAAAAATAGAATTTACACGAATTTTTAAAACAAGACTAAATCGACTAAAAGGTATTCATATTAAGCTTAGAAAAAATAGAATTTACAAGATTTAAAAACAAGACTAAATCGTGTAAAAGGTATTCACATTAAGCTTAGAGAAACAAAATTTACACGAAATTAAAAACAAAACTAAATCGTGTAAAAGGTATTCAAATTAAGCTTACAAAAACAGAATTTACACGAAGTTAAAAATAAGACGAAATCGTGTAAACTGAATTCACATTACGCTTAGAAAAATATTTACACGAAGTTAATAAACAAGACATTAAGATTGTAACCCATGCACAATGGAACATTCTTCTTAGAATGTGGGTATTAAAGTCTTTTGATGAAGTATATTCTAAGAGCTCCCGCTATTCACTAAAGGATGAATTAAATGAATAAATTGAACGACATTTCGGAGATATATTGACGCAACACATTACAACAAACTTTCCATAATAATTCTCCCTTTGCATTATTCAACTCCCACGTTACATTTTCGAGTATAATATAAGCATCAATTTTCTCTCTCTCTCTCTCTCTCTCTCTCTCTCTCCTCTCTCTCTCTCTCTCTCTCTCTCTCTCTCTCTTATATTCCAAAGTACAAAATAAGCTGCAATTTCTCTTCTCTCTCTCTCTCTCTCTCTCTCTCTCTCTCTCTCTCTCCTCTCTCTCTCTCTCTCTCTCTCTCTCTCTCTCTCGTTTTACATTTTGAAGTACAATTACAGCTGCAATTTCTCTCTCTCTCTCTCTCTCTCTCTCTCTCCTCTCTCTCCTCTCTCTCTCTCTCTCTCTCCTCTCTCTCTCTCTCTCTCTCTCTCTCCTCATATTTCTCTGTCTATCGGAGCCGACTAAACGATGCACTTTAAAAAATCTATTCTTACCGAACAGAGGAAAAAATAAACAATTTTTCCTATGTGCTCCCTCTCCATAAACCTTGATCGAAATGCTAAAAAATAAAAAAAAAAATAAAAAATATATATAAAATAAAAGAAATATATACGGAAAGTTCTGTCCCTTTGACTTTAAATTATCCATTTCCCCCCTTTTTTCAATTTGCATAAATCTCTTGACATCCAATTTAAAAGAATAATAGAAAAAAAAATAAAAGGAGGAAAAGGCTTCTGAATTGAAAAGATATGAGAGGAGAGAGAGAGAGAGAGAGAAGAGAGCGAGAGAGAGAGAGAGAGAGAGAGAGAGAGAGAGAGAGAGACGGGGTTAAAGAAGGGCAGGTCAGTAAGGATTTTGAGACGAGGGGATGACAGGGAAGGTTACCTTGGTGAGTGGAGGGGGAAGGATAGGATGGAGATATAGGATGGGAGGATAAGTTGGAGATATAGGAGGGGGAGGATAAGATGGAATATAATAGGGGGA
>NC_090731.1:17043307-17050807 GCF_036898095.1 Palaemon carinicauda | reverse complement strand
GTTCATTTTCCCCAACTCTCTCTCTCTCTCTCTCTCTCTCTCTCTCTCTCTCTCTCTCTCTCTCCCCATCCCCTGCTTCTCATAAATAATTCCAGCATTGTACAAGCCAACCATTATCCTATTAATCCACTACTTATAAATAATAAACAATAAAACGTGTGTGTATATATATATATATATACACATATATATATATATACCTATATTATATATACATATACATATATATAATATATATACACTCACATATATATATATATATATATATATATATATATATATGTTCATATATACACATATATAACACACACACACACACATATATATATATATATATATATATATATATAGAGTACATATACACATATTTATATATATATATATATATATATATATATATATATATATATATACATACTGTATATGTCATGCGTGTGCATAAATACATACATATATATATATATATATATATATATATATATATATATATATATATATATATATATATATATATACAAATATAATCCCACGCAATATCTATTCAACGTATAAATCCCACCAATGTAAACGGTTTATTCAGGAGCTATTCAACAAATCTGTAATATATTTACTGAATAAAACAGGGGATTAGTTCGATTCACAGTGGGACATACGAAAGGATTCGCTACAACAGACCTATGGATTATTAACGACGGAGACTACGAACTATAAATGGGATATTTAAGTCTGTGAAATGTTGGAAATTACGCTGCAATGTCATGTGATAGAGATTTATTAATGGAGGTAGTAAATATTAATAGGAAAATATTAAACTCCGGTTAAGAAAAATAACAACAAGGAATCGCATCAGTTAAAAAAAAATAAATAATGATAAATAATGAAAGAGATTCATTGATGAAGGTACTAAATATTAATAGAAAAATATTAAATATTAAGCTAAGGTTCAGAAAAATAACATGAGGAATCGCATAAGTTAAAAAAAAATAAATAATGATAAATAATGAAAGAGATTTGTTGGTGAAGGTAATAAATATTAATAGGAAAATGTTAAATATTAAGCTACGGTTAAGGAAAATAACATGACGAGGAATCGCCTGTAAAAAAAATAAATAATAATAAATAATTAAAGATATTTATTCATGATTGTATTGAGTATTGATATGAATATATTAAATATTAAGGTCAGGTTAAGAAAAATAACATGACAAGAACTCTTATCAATGAAATAAATGACAAATAATAATGAATAATGGAAGAGATTTACTCATGAAGTTACTAAATATTAAAAGAAATATATAAAATATTAAGCTACGGTTAAGAAAAATAAAACAACAAGAACTCGCATCAGTAAAATGAATAATAAATATCAATAAATATTGGAAGAGATTTATTGATGAAGGTACTAACTATTAATGGAAAACTATCATAAGTTAAGCTTAGGTTAGAAAAAAAAAAAAAAAAACCCGGACTGGCATTGTTTCAATTGAAATCACACAGTACTCAGACTTAACTACTCAAGTGAAAAAATAAACAAATAACATTAAATAATGAAAGAGATTTATTGATGAAGGTATACAATATTAATAGAAAGCTATCAAAAGATAAGCTGTCGATAGAGAAAATATAACAAGTTCAAATTTGCAGCGAATGTTATTAAATTGAACAGGCTGACATAAATCTCTTTTCACAGTTTACATATGAAAAGTCTATTTTAATGTTGTTATTATCCTTCATTGGCTATTTTTCACTGTTGGAGCCCTTGGGCTTATAGCATCCTGCATTTCCAATTAGTGTTTTAGCTTAGCTACCAATAATAATAATTATAATAATAATAATAATAATAATAATAATAATAATAATAATAATAATAATGATGATGATGATGATAATAATAATAATGAAAATTAAAATAATAATAATAATAATAATAATAATAATAATAATAATAATAATAATCATCATCATAATTATCATCAGATTAAACTACTCAAATGGAAAAAATAACATATAAAAAATAAATAATAAATAAATATCTAAAGTAAAACGATTGTTCCTGGATCAGACATCTAGACATAATAAGTCACTTACAATCGATGGCTCATTAAACTTTAATATGGAATTCTTTTTTGCTGATATTGAGAGATTCATAGAAGTAAAACCTATTTCAGATTACGTCAATAAGAAAAGAAATATTCCGCTTGATTGCTTTAGATATTAAATTTTCAATTGTGTATTTACCCACATACCAGTTGTGTGTGTACATATATATATGTGTGTATATATATATATATATATATATATATATATATATATATATATATATATATGTACAGTATATATGTGTATATATATGTACAGTATATATGTGTATATATATGTATATATATATATATATAGTATATATATATATATATATATATATATATACATATATATATGCATCTATCTATCTATCTATCTATCTATCTATCTATATATATATATATATATATATATATATATATATATATATATATATCAAAATGTATATGTATCCATGTATGTATATATATGTGTGTGTGCGCGCGCCCGTGTATTTATAAGCATATGTCTATACACATATATATTATGTTTGTGTACTATATATATATATACAGATAATCTATTGTGTTTGTTCTTATGTATAATCTATATGTTGTGGAGAGAGAGAGAGAGAGAGAGAGAGAGAGAGAGGAGAGAGAGAGAGAGAGAGAGAGAGAGTCCTTAAAATGCATAAAAATTTAAGACAAAATTTCCAGAAAAACCCTTAAAGGCAATCAACAAGAAAACTATTTAAAATCGAGTAAATAATAAAAATATAGTCTCTCAACGGCATCTGATGAATGAAAATGAAAACGAATGAATGAAAATTTAATTCATTACTATCATGTAAAAAAAAAGTTCCTCCAAAGGAGAGTTACCCGAATCACAGAAATCGACAAGAAAATTAAAATGGAGAAAATTAAAAATAAAGTCTCTCAGCGACCTCTAAAAATGAAAATGAAAAAAGTAATTCATTGCTATCATGTATAAGAAAAAAAAAAGTTCCTCCAAAGTACAGTTACCCGAATCACAGCAATCAACGAGAAAACTATTTAGAATCGAGTAAATAAAAAAATATATCCTCTCGAGGTTAAAGAGACATCCACATTTTCTCGGAATGTTGTTATTCCCCTTTAAAAGCATTTCCTAATCCCAGCTGGGATTTTCTTTTCTTTACCTCGAAAATGTTTACAGCCTCGAATCCGGAGCCCTCGCTCTTTTTAAACATGCTTTTACCCTAAACGAGGCTCCGCCAGATTTGTGCTCTTGTCCGAGTGCCGGCTGTGGATGTGGAATACATTTACTAAACGAAAAGAAGAAGAAGAAGAAGAAGAAGAAGAAGGGAGAGTACGAAGCCTTAGCAGCCTCCTTCGCGTGTCAAGAGCGAGTTCAGTATTCGAATGGATGCTGTGCCAGCCTATATAAAGCCGTGCTAAGCGAACACCTTTTAGGGCAACGGTGCCATTGACACGCCAAAGGCGGTCTAACAGAGTGAGAAACCCAGGCGCTCCATTCTGACAGGTACCTCACTTCAGGTCTAACCCCCCCCCCTTCCCCCCACCCCCCCCCCCCCGGGGGGGGGGGGGGAAAATCGCATACCAGTCTCCCTCCACTTTAAAAAATGGTTTTCCCCGAAATATTTCTCCTTTTTCCTTATACATAAACCTTTATCATTTCCATCTGCTGAATGTCGGCGAGAGATTTATTCCATATGAACCACAGACATATTTCATTCAGCTAAACTTCTCAAGAATGTGAGGGGGGAGGGGGGGGTGGTTGTAGCAGAGTTCCTCTCTAGACAGTGGGATAGTGTGCAACAATATTATGATATTGTATTACCCTGTTCAAGTTGCAGTACAGTCGCTGTATTGCACAGGTTGAAAACATCTGGGTTCTTCAAATTTTGTATTTTGACTTGTGGCGAAGACAACAGAAGGTTCCAGACATTGGTTTCATATAGAGCAGCTTCTTTGGCCAGGATATCTTGAAGCAAGAACTTTGTCAACAACCCGAATCCTAAGAAAACCCGAGCAAGGGAGAATTATCACCTTAGGGTGAAATAATCTCATAATCTCTCTCTCTCTCTCTCTCATCTCTCTCTCTCTCATCTCTCTCTCTCTCTCTCTCTCTCGAGTAATGGGTCAAAAGCCGAGCCCACGAGAGTAGAAACATTTACTGAAATATATTTTAGAGAACAAATGTGAATTACCTTAATTTATTCATCTTAGGTAATACAAGATAAAAGTAACAGTCAAATAAACATATGCCAAGGGGGTATTTATTACCTGATAAAAGGGAAAAGTAACTTAAATATATGACAAGACGGAATTTCATGAAATTAAAAGATAAATAAAAAACTATTACTATAAAATACTTTAAAGAGCAAATGTGAATTACCCTACATTTTTTCATCCTAGTTGACACAAGACAACACGAGACAAAACTAACACAGTAAAACATACATATCCACGAGGCGGAATTTCATAAAATTAAAAGATAGAGATGAACGGGAACGCATCTAAAAATTAAGCCGAGAGAAAACGTATAATTTTCCCGTGTCACGCGAAAGGAAAATTAATTTTTCCCCGGAGCTACGCAATTAAGCTGATGGACGAACCAAAATCCGAGCAGTCAAAAGTAGTGATGAATGTGAGATAATTTTTAACAGCAACTTGAGTAGTAAGAGATGTAAACGAGCCACACTTTTCCTATGTAAGAAAAATGTTGACACGTTTAAAAAAATGGGAAAATATCTAAGAATTAAATCATTGGGGGTAAATTTAAGTTTTCCAAGTAATTATTATTACTATGAAACACGGGAAAAATGTACTAGAATTAAATCATTGGGGGGTAAATTTAAGTTTTCCAAGTAATTATTATTACTATGAAACACGGGAAATATATACTAGAATTAAATCATTAGGGTAAATTTAAGTTTTCCAAGTAATTATTATTACTATGAAACACGGGAAAAATGTACTAGAATTAAATCATTGGGGGTAAATTTAAGTTTTCCAAGTAATTATTATCATTATGAAACACGGGAAATATATACTAGAATTAAATTATTAAGGAAATTATAAGTTTTCCAAGTAATTATTATTACAATGAAACACGGGAAAAAATGTACTAGAATTAAATCATTGGGGAAATTTCAAGATTTCCTAGTTATTATTATTATTATGAAACACGGGAAAAATATACTAGAATGATATCATTAGGGAAATTTTAAGTTTTCCTAGTTATTATTATTATTAAGAAACAAGGGAAAAATATACTAAAATGAAATCATTAGGGAAATTTTAAGTTTTCCTAGTTATAATTATTATTATGATATATTATGGAAAACAAGGGAAATATAGACTAGAATTAAATTGTCAAGGAAATTTTAAGTTTTCCTAGTTGTTATTATTATTATTACTATTATTATTACTAGCTAAGCTACAACCCTATTTGGAAAAGCAAGATGCTACAATCGCAAGGACTCCAACAGGGAAAAATAACCCAGTGAGGAAAGGAAATAAGGAAATAAATAAATGATACAAGAAGTAATGAACAATTAATATAATAAAGTAGATGGACAAAGAAAAGTATGTCAAATAACGAAGGATATTATGAAATGTATAAGGCAATTTCGAAGTGTTGAGCGTAAAAACTAAGATAATTCTTTAATAAAATAAGGAAAAACTTACTAGATTTAAATCATATTGATGAATGAAGTTTCCCTAGTGTTATCTAATAAAGTAAATGGACAAAGAAAATTGTACCAGCTAAGGAGGGCAATAATGAAATCTATTAGGGAATTTCGAAGTGTTGAGGGTAAAAACTAAGATCATTCTTTAACAAAATAAGGAAAAAATATACTAGAATTAAATCATAAGAACAAATAAAGTTTCCCAAGTGTTATTTATTGAAGCAGATGGGCGAGGAAAAAAAAAAGTATATCTGCTAAGGGACGCAATATTGAAATATATAAGGCAATTTCGAATATTGAGGAAAAACATATATTAATTCTTTGACAAAATAAGAAAAATATGTAACGGAAGCACCATTTTCCATAGCAACACGAAGGATAAAAAAAAAAAAAATTAATAAATTAAAAGGACAAAAACCTTCTAATTCTCTCTGAAAAACAACTCAAAATTAAAAAAAAAAGTTTCGAGATAACTCATGATAATCGACGCAGAAGCCTTTAACCATCATCATCAATTACGTCTATTTTTGTCTCGAAGAAAAAAGAGAGAAAAGGAGAGAAAAAAAGAGTAAAAAAAAGAGTTAATGGGTTGTTTAATATTGACCCTATAAATCCTCTCGAAATTACATCCGAGAATTTTATCATCTGTGCTCAGAGTTTCTTCTGGAGGGATTAGGGCGATGGATGGGGTTGAAGTAGATGGGATAGGGGAGATGGAATTAGGGAGATGGAATGGGCAGATGGAATGGGGGAGATAGAATGGGGAAATGGAATGGGGGAGATGGAATGGGGAAGTAGAATTAGGGAGCTGGAATGGGGGGAGATAGAATGGGGGAAATGGAACCGGGGAAATGAAATGGGAGAAGTAAAATGAGGGAGATGGAATGGGGGAGATGGAATGGGAGAAATGGAATGGGGGAGATGGAATGGGGGAAATAGAATGAAGGAGATGGAATGGGAGAAATGGAATAGGGGAGATGGAATTGGGAGATAGAATGGGGAGGACCGAGGAAATACCATACTAGGAACGCATTATGTACAAGGGTTTTAAGGGCACCTGAAAAGAGGGGAGTGGAGAGGAAGAAGTACGGGAAAGGATAGTTATAAGGTGGCGAAGGAGGGCTGAGAATGATGAGAGTAGGAAGTATAAGATGAGGAGAATGAGGAAAGGTAGGAGATGGAGGGGGATGAGAAAATTATCTTAATCGAAGGAGGAATATAAGCATTATAAAGCTATAGGTTTTATAGATGAAGCTACGAGCGGCTATGTGAATAAAGCGATAAGCTAGGGGGTAAAACAGAGAGAGAGAGAGAGAGAGAGAGGAGAGAGAGAGAGAGGAGAGAGAGAGAGAGAGAGAGAGAGAGAAAAGAGCTATAGTTGTTCAGAAGAAGTTAAGAGCATCTCTGTGGAAGAGGATATAAGCTAATGTGTAAAAGAGAGAGAGAGAGAGAGAGAGGATGAGAGAGGAGAGTGAGAGAGAGAGAGAGAGAGAGAGAGAAGAGTTATAGTTGTTCAGAAGAAGTTAAGAGCATCTATGTGGAAAAGGATATAAGCTAAGGGGGGGGAGAGAGAGAGAGAGAGAGAGAGAGAGAGAGAGAGAGAGAGAGAGAGAGGAGAGAGAGAGAAGCTATAGTTGTTCAGAAGAAGTTAAGAGCCTCTCTGTGGAAGAGGATATAAGGTAAGGTGTAAGAGAGAGAGAGAGAGAGAGAGAGAGAGAGAGAGAGAGAGAGAGAGAGTTATAGTT
>NC_090731.1:17037861-17040361 GCF_036898095.1 Palaemon carinicauda | reverse complement strand
ACAAGGCAGCTGTTTCAGCTGATAACTAGTGGCTCTCATCAGGGCTTCGCTCTATATATATATATATATATATATATATATATATATATATATATATATATATATATATATATATATATATATATATATATACATACATATATATATGTGTATATATATATATATACATAAATATATATGTATATATATTATATATATATATATATATATATACATATACAGTATATATATATATATATATATTAATATATATATATATATGTATATATATATATATATATATATATATACATACATATATATATATATATATATATATATATATATATATATATATATATACATACATATATATATATATATATATATATATATATAGGGAATCTCAAATAACTTATTATTTTTAGCATCAATAATCAATAATCTTTATTAATTTTTTGACGTCTCTCTCTGTGAGAGAGAGAGAGAGAGAGAGAGAGAGAGAGAGAGAGAGAGAGGAGGAGAGAGAGAGAGAGAGAGAGAGAGAGATCAGCAAATGCTCAAGAAAAAACTTCACTCAGCTAATATCACTCACAGGAAATCAAGTTGAACTAAATAATGAACAAAATGTTATACACTACAGACGCTGCTTTCAAAATTACCAATCAAAAATATTCATTGACTCTATACTAATTAAACACCAGGCATTTCATAACATTCCTCTAAGGGGAAGGGAGTTATTAAAAGTGTTCTAATTACGTATAATTAACTAAAGTAGACAAAGATATAATTAATCAGTGAAATAAAAATATGCATGATTTTGATATCTGAATCAACGAGAGAATGGGCGCCAAATTTCAGGTCTGTTTCCTATTAGTTTTTTTTTTTAAGGAAGTTATTAAAAGTGTTCTAATTATTAATAATTACCTAAAGTAGACAGAGATGTAATTAATCAGTAAAATAAAAATATGCCTGATTTTGATATCTGAATCAATGAGCGAATGATCGCCAAACTTTAGGTTTTTTTTTTTTTTTTTTTTTATCTCCGGTAATGATAGAAGAATAAAAGTTTTTACAACTGCAGCGCAGAATAGTCAAAATCCTCACATTTTTATGGTATACAATGAGTAATTATTATATGAAATTAACTTTAAGAAAAGAACAAGAAAAATGTACCTTTTAAAAATGAAATGGAAAATAGTAGTTAAACCAGACTTTGTATTTCTCTTAATACTAAGTAACTTTCCAAACTATTCCTACCATGGTCAGTTAGTTAACTTTCCTCACTCTTCTTTCACCCATCTTTCCTGTCTCTCTCTCTCTCTCTCTCTCTCTCTCTCTCTCTCTCTCTCTCTCTCTCTCTCTCTCTCTCTCTCTCTTCATCCTAGCTGTGACCTACAAGAGTGGGCTAACAAGAGGGAAAAAAATTTCTAGAAACACTACAAGCTTTTCCACAACCGGTTAGAACCTCGAACGAGAGAGAGAGAGAGAGAGAGGAGAGAGAGAGAGAGAGAGAGAGAGAGAGTTGCTTAACGGTGACCTCAATGCCAGTAAACAAACTTTCATACAGAGATACACCCTTGGCCTTATGGCATCCTGCTTTTCTTACTAGAAATGTAGATTAACTGGTAATAATAATAATAATAATAATAATAATAATAATAATAATAATAATAATAATAATAATGATAACAATAATAATAAAATGAATTTGATCACTATCACTAAGGTTTAAATATCTATAAGTGATGTACATTGAATGAATATCGTGGGTAAACCTTTCTATTGGCCAATCTCTCTCTCTCTCTCTCTCTCTCTCTCCTCTCTCTCCTCTCTCTCTCTCTCTCTCTCTCTCTCTCTCTCTCTCTGTATATATATATATATATATATATATATATATATATATATAAATATATATATATATATATATACTGTATATATATGTGTATATATAATATATATCTGTATGTATATATATATATATGTATATATACAATATATATAAATATATATATATATATATATTATATATATATATATATATATATATATATATATATATATATATATATATACATACACACACATACACCCCGCAGGTCTGAGTCTATCTACACGGGCGCCGCAGAGCCGCTAATGAATATAAATTATGAGGACATTAAGAGCACCATTAATGTGTAATGTATTCGGGACTTCGGGAAAGAATGGTAGCCCGGATGATTGCCGTCACATTAATTCCCATCTTTTTCAGCAATCTATTACAGTCTACGTCATTTTCCATCACATAAAAGGATCCCGGGAAAAGGATTCTCCCTGCGCTAACGTCCTACAGAAGGAACGCGCAGTGAGGGTATCCTCTGAGGATGTTATTATATCCTGATGTGATATCGTCTCTGATAAAGGAGTCAAGGAGAATTATTTCTCGTGAGTTTATTACAACTCTTCTTCTCCTTCTCCGTCTTCATCTCCTCCTCCGTCTTCTTCTTCTTCTTCTCGGCGTCAATGACCTTAGATGTCAGGA
>NC_090731.1:17027861-17032861 GCF_036898095.1 Palaemon carinicauda | reverse complement strand
TTTAATATGCAGCAGCAGCAAACGACACTTTAATACAAAAGTATACATTCACAGATACACTGACCTCCCGAAAAAATGTCAAATTCTAAAACTTATGAAGCAAAGGTCAAAATGTTCATACAAGAACATTTGTAAAAACGAAAAAGAACAATGGACTTTTAAAAGAGCGAAAAAAAAAATAGCGTCGGTGAAACGAAATAAAACCATTACTTCAGATGGTTTGGCCATGTGAAAAGAATGGACGAAATAAAATGGAGGAAAGAATACATAATTCAAACAGGTCAGAAGAGAAGAGAATTACTTGAAAGAGCTTGACACACAAACAAACACATACTGTATATATATATATATATATATATATATATATATATATATATATATATATATATATATATATATATATATATATATATATATATATGTATGTATGTATGTATGTATATATATATATATATATATATATATATATATATTTATATATACATATATATATATATTTATGTTGAACACGCTGACATAAGTCTTTTTATCGTTTATAAATGACATATCTGTTTTGACGTTGTTACTCATTTCAGAATGATTTTTTGTTAATTAGTTCTCATCATTTATTCATTTCCTTATTTCCTTTCCTCACTGGGCTATTTTTCCCTATTGGAGCCCATGGGCTTATAGCATTTTGCTTTTCCAACTAGGGTTCTAGCTTAGCTAATAATAATAATAATAATAATAATAATAATAATAATAATAATATATGTACACACACACACACAATACATATATATATATACATATATATATATATATATATATATATATATATATATACATATATATATATATATATATATATATATATATATATATATGAAACGTCAGCCAATGCTTTACTATAGAGGTTTTCTGTTTTATGCAAAAGAAAGTAAAAAGAAGAAATTTAATCAACACTTCACCACGATTGTGGGAACGACCGAAACATTATGAACTCATAAAACATTTGCAAAACTACGGAAACGTTAACCTCCAACGTTAATTTGTTAACTAACCCTTGCACAACAGCTCGACCATGCATATTGCATCAAAGGGGCAAACTACAATTGGAATAAATATCATTGTAATCAGCTGTACTTTATAACAGTTGGCAAATTGAAATTTGATATGGCGTCCATTCCGTAGTTATTGCTGGCAATTCCCTTAAATAATGAAACAAATAAACATCTATTGTTGAAAAACGTTGATTAATATCAAGTGTAAGAAGTAAACAAGCAAATAAATTGTAATATTGTCATAGTGAAATCTATATGGAAAGGATCATCGACACACAGAAAATTAATATTATAAAAAGTCTTGGAAATAAAGGAGATATTATTATTATTATTATTATTATTATTATTATTATTATTATTATTATTAGTAGTAGTAGTAGTAGTAGTAGTAGTAGTAGTAGTAGTAGTAGTAGTAGTAGTAGTAGTAGTAGTAGTTATAATCTTGTTTTATTAATATTATTATTATTATTATTATTATTATTATTATTATTATTATTATTATTATTATTATCATTATTATTATTACAAGCTATTCTATAACCCTAGTTGGAAAATCAAGATGCTATAAGCCCAAGAGCTCCAATAGGAAAAACTAGCAAAGTTAAGAAAGGAAATAAGGAAATAGAATACAAGGTATTATGCAACGTAAAATATTGCGTTAAAGAATAAAGGAAAAAGAAGGATACTTGAAAAAACCCTAAAATAAAAACATTAATTGAAAATGTCATTTAGGTTGCGAAAAATTTACTAGAAATATAAGGTGAAAAATTAAACTCCAATATATCGCATAAAGAGACACAATGGCAGTGTGGATTTTTTATATACAAAGGGATACAAAGTACAAAATAAATAACACAGGTATAAAACTACAATAAAATAACAGGCGAAATAAATACCAAATTAAATAGAGAAGGAAAAGATAAGTGAGAAAGAATGAAACGGTCAGCGTGAGAAAATATGAGGGGAAAAACTGGACTTGTACGAAAAGATTTATTTCATAATAATTATATATTTGCATACATCCAGATTTCTTTCAAATAAGAAATTTTTTTTCTTAAGGATAAAAATTTATACAGTATATTGCTATATACTCCAGTCCATGTGCAAGTCATGTATACATATACTATATATATATATATATATATATATATATATATATATATATATATATATATATATATATATATATATATATATGAGTGATACAGACGTATATACACACATATATACATATATATACTGTATAGATATACACATGTATATATACATATCTATTCACACACACACACACATATATCTATCTATCTATCTATCTATCTATATATATATTTATTTATTTATTTATATACATATATATAAACATAAATATACATATATATAATACATATACGTATATATATATATATATATATATATTTATTTATATATGTATATATATAAATTAAACAGTAAAATATATGATATGGAAATGTCACTATGAATACATTGACTAAACAAACTATATAAAATCTGACCAAATTCCATTCTACGAATTTAATATAAAGATCAAAATCAGTTTCCAAAACTAAAAAAAACAGAAAAGATATTTCCAGGTACCTTAAAGTCAAAGTTGATTTCAATTTTAGGCGAAAACAAGTGTCAACAAAACGGGAGGAAAAAAAATCTATAGGTATAATTAGGTGAATAATAAGGTTCCCGGATCAAGAGAGAAATGGGCATAGAGTAAAACTGAGTGGTCTCGGTTATTACCTCGTCCAACGAAGTTAGAAGGAGGTTATGTTTTTGCCCCTGTTTGTGTGTATGTGTGTGCTTGTTTGTGAACAGGGATTAACTGTTATGCAAAAAGCTGGAAAAGATTAAATTTTCGATGGTCAAGGTCACGGTCAAGCAAAATGTCCTATTCACGTAATCAGCCATAAGTTTGGACTTCGTTATCACAGAGACTTCCAACTTGGTTCATATTTGACTGTATGAAAATACACGTCATTTGATAAATATTAAGGTCAAAGCTCCAGGTGAAAGTTGAGCAAAAGGTCGAAAAATACGCTGCCGTGGAGGAGGTCTGCGCTATACTGAGCGCCCCTCTAATTATTATTATTATTATTATTAGCTAAGCTACAACCCTAGTTGGGAAAGAAGGATGTTATAACCTTAAGGCTTCAACAGTGAAAATAGCTCATACTGAAAGAAAGGAAATAAGGAGATAAATAAACTATATGAGAAGTAATGAATATTTTGAAATAAAATACCTTGAGAAGAATAACAACATTATAACAGATATTTCATTTATACACTATAAAAAGAGACTTCGGTCTGTTCAACATAAAGCTATTTGTTGCAAGTTTGAACTTTTGAAATTTTAATAATTCAGCTACCAGAAATGGAGGATTAAATCGTGTGGGGGATATGAATAGTAAATAGAGTCAGTATGAATTATATCGATCGATGAATTTTTTTTCTTTTTTTATGAATTTTTTTTTATTAGCTCAGCATAAACATGATCTAATTAAAACACTTATGATACAAACCTTAAACTTGGAATAAGATATCAAACTTAAATAGGAAAATAAATGGAATTTGAGATAAAATGAAGGATGGAAATAATTTTTTTTTAACAAAACTTATAGAATAAACATAGTCTAATTAAAACAATTATGATATGAAACTTAAATTTTGAAATAAGGTAACAAGCATAGATAGCAATTAAAGGGAATATGAGATAAATGAAGGATAAAATACTTTGCTATCTCGCTTAATTAAACTCATTGCATAAAGATATTCTAATTAAAAAGCTTAAGTTACAAACCTTAAAAACATATAATATATCAAGGAATAAAGGACACACAAAGGGTAAAAACTGATAGAGTCAATTTAAGAAAGAAGAGAATAACTATCATCGACTGTAACAAGTAAAACAAACAAATAAATAGAGTAAGGAACGCCTCCCCTCACCCCCCCCCCCCCTCCGTCTTACAATGTCACTGATTAGAGAGCAGGGTTGCCAAGTTTTGTAGGTGAAAAAAGGCCAACTTCTGATCAACTACAGCTTTAAAAGGCCAACCCATTAGTAAAAAAATGCCAAAAAAGTATAGCATTTAAGGCCAACCATTTTCATGGCAAACGAATTTTAAAAAAAAGGCCAAATTTGAAGTTTTTAGCCTGAAAAAAGCCAACCTGGCAACCCTGAGTAGAGAAGGTAGTCTTCGGTTTTTCTTAGGAAGCGAGTGCGTGTGCTTCCGTAGTTTGCCTTAGAATTAGGAGAGGGGGAAAGAGGCGTGCACAATCGATGGGAAAGGAGAGAGAGAGAGAGAGAGAGAGAGAGAGAGAGAGAGAGAGAGAGAGAGAGAGAGAATTCTTTTATTGATAATTTATTTTTACAAAATGTTCTTTTGGGAGAGAAATCAGATATTTTTTTGTTAATAATTACAGTAAAAAACTATTCAGAGAGAGAGAGAGAGAGAGAGAGAGAGAGAGAGAGAGAGAGAGAGAGAGAGAGAGAGAGAGATTTCTTAGTTACCAACTATATTTAAAACTTATTTGTGGAGAGAGAGAGAGAGAGAGAGAGAGAGAGAGAGAGAGAGAGTATACATACACATATGATAATTTTGCACATTTATACCTGTTTTTCATATATATTCATATAAGCCATAAATACCTCTTAATATAGGATTCTCTCTGCCTCGGGATCAGAGACCCAAGGGATCCGAACCGGACCAAGAAAACGAGGTTCCAGGGACTTACCGCTTATGTACACCAACAAATGCAACCGTTTCTAATCCACTGCAGGACAAAGGCCCCAGACATGTTCTTATTCATGTCTGGGCTTTGGCCAGTTTTTATCACCACGCTGTTCTACTGCCGATTGGTGATGGTGGGAGAATTTTGTTTGATCGTTCACAGCAAACCAACCTAGTAAGAGTGGCACTGGCTGGTACAGCTTTGCTGATCATGACGATA
>NC_090731.1:17022861-17025361 GCF_036898095.1 Palaemon carinicauda | reverse complement strand
CCTTAGGATGGAAATTGCAACAGTGCATTATAATAGAAATTGCAAGATTACCTTACGGTGGAAATTGCAAGATTACCTTACGATGGAAATTGCAAGATTACCCTACGACGGAAATTGCAACATTGACTTATCATAGAAATTGCAAAATTCCCTTACAATGGAAATTGCAAGATTACCTTACGTTGGAAATTGCAACATTACCTTACCATGGAAATTGCAAGATTACCTTGCGATGGAAATTTCAAGATTACCTTGCGACGGAAATTGCAACATTACCTTACCATGGAAATTGCAAGATTGTCTTGCGATGAAAATTGCAACATTACCTTATCATGGAAATTGCAAGATTACCTAGCGATGGAAATGGCAAGACTACCTTACGTTGGAAATTGCAACATTGCCTTATTATAGAAATTGCAAGATTACCTTTCGATGGAAATTGCAAGATTACCTTACGTTGGAAATTGCAACATTACCTTACCATGGAAATTGCAAGATTACCTTATGATGGAAATTGCAACATTGCCTTATAATAGAAATTGCAATATTATCTTACGATGGAAATTGCAACATTACCTTACCATGGAAATTGCAAGATTACCTTGAGATGGAAATGGCAAGATTACCTTACGATGGAATTGGCAAGATTGCCTTACGATGGAAATGGCAAGATTACCTTACAATGGAATTGGCAAGATTGCCTTACGATGGAAATGGCAAGATTACCTTACGATGGAATTGGCAAGATTACCTTACGATGGAAATGGCAAGATTACCTTACGATGAAATTGGCAAGATTGCCTTACGATGGAAATGGCAAGATTACCTTACGATGGAATTGGCAAGATTACCTTACAATGGAAATGGCAAGATTACCTTACGATGGAAATGGCAAGATTACCTTACGATGGAGTTGCCAGTTTGAAGAAGGAGAAAACAGACCAGCTTGGAGATGTGTGCCGTCATGAACATGCAAATTAAGAAAATGCTTTCGTCATTCATTTTTCTCCGAAGGCAATTCAAGTCGTTATATATGACTGAGATAAGTAAAATCATGTACAGTTTCATAACTTCTAGGAAATACGCTCTCGTTTGTGCAAGCCTTTGCCAGATTAAGGGTTGCTATTATTCTGATTTTCTTTTTTTTTCGCTGACTATATAAATATCAATGGTACTTTTTATTTAAAATTATGTTCACAGTCTATATGAATATCTACGGTATTATTATCATTATTATTATTACTTGCTAAGCTACAACCCTGGTTGGAAAAGCAGGAAGCTATAAGCCAGGGACTCCAACAGGGAAAATAGCCCAGTGAGAATAGGAAACAAGGAAAAATGAAATATTTCAAGAAGAGTAACAATATTAGAATAAATCTTTCCTATATACTCTATAAAGACTAATAAAACAAGAGGAAGAGAAATAAGGTAGAATAGTGTGCCAGAGTGTATCCCGAAGCAAGAGAATTTTCTATATAGATTTTCTAAAACGTAATGACAAAACAAAACATTAAATTCCTAACTATTAACACTGAAAAGGCCAATTCAATACCTTAATGGTAAACTTATAACCTTCAATTTCCAAACGAGAAAATACATATTGCTACTAGTCGTATTCCTGTTACTAAAGAATAAAATTACTATAAGATAATTCTAAATTTGTGTAATCTAATTGCCGTTATACATCTAGTTAAAGTATATAAATATATTGAGTAAAATCCCCTTCAGCTATAGTCAATTCTTTTTAGCGAGGCAGATATGCACCGACTCGCAGGGGGGGGGGGGGGGGGGGCTTTATGCTCGGAGACGTTTCCTGCTCGGTGATTGGTTGGACAAGATCATTCTAACCAATAAGGTAACAGGAAACTTTTTCCGAGCTAAAAGGGCACCGCTGCGAGTCGCTGAAATATATATATATACACAGTATATAGTTAGTACTAGACGAGCACAATTATTACATGATCTTTTCCTACACAAATAAATGAATAAATGAATAAATAAACAAATAAATAAAACAAAATAAAAATTGATTAAATAAACACTCACACAGTCACAGTCTTATCTAATTTTCCAAAATGTCAATTACTTATTCAATTCCGAGGAAGTAAAACAGCACAATAAAGAACATGATATTTTCTCAGAGGTTTCGAGTTTAAGTAGAAGCAAAAGAAACGAGAGAAAGTGGAAAGAGTAGAAAAAAAGATGGAATAAAAGGCGATAAAAGAATCACCATTTTAAGGAAATTAAATCCTTTCTAAATCCCAAGAAAACATGAAAAGAAAATAAGAAACAAAGAAATAAAAAGTAAACCAATCCTTGAATATCAACCCAAGAATTATTTCTTCTCTACTTTTGGCACATAAAGACACACACAGACATATATATATATATATATATATATATATATATATATATATATATATATATATACATAAATATATATACATATATATATATACATATATATATATATATATATATATATATATATATATATATA
>NC_090731.1:17002861-17017861 GCF_036898095.1 Palaemon carinicauda | reverse complement strand
GCTCGTTTCAATGTTTTCTCTCTATTCCTATCCATCACATCCAACCATCTGATCCGCTGACGACCCACATTCCTCCTCCCCATCACTTGCCTGTTCTGAACTATCTTAATTGGTTCGATCTCTTCTATTCTCATCACAAGGCCATACCATCTCGACGAGCTTCCCTAACCTTCTCCTTTACATTACAAATACCACACATTCCTCTTACATCTTGACTTTCCCTCCTTTCCAGTAGGGATATTCCAGGTTTCCAGCAATCCATCTCACCATCATCAACTCGATTTTTTTCCAACAGTCCCTTTTCTTTCTAAAGAGCCCAAGTTCCTGCCCCATATAGGAGTTCGGGTCTGATAACTGTCTTGTAAATCTTCATTTTAAGTCTTAATGCAATTTCTTATCTGAAACAACAGTTATTTTTTTTTTTTAATTTTCCCTGTTATCATTGATCCCAAGTAGTTAAATTCATTCATCTGTTTAAGCAATGTATTATCTTCCCCAGAATATTTACTTCTTGTTATTCTCTTCCACTAATCATTATCTGTCTTTGTAATATTCGCCTTTAACCTTTCCTTTATAGATATATTTTAAAGGTTTAAAGGTTCAACTGCCACTCATGAATGGCAGGGGCGAGGGACATTGACATTGCTCTATCGAGTAGGACAATGCCAAAGAGACTGACCATATATACATATGATCAACACCCAAGCTAGAACCAAGGAGGGCCAGGCAATGGCTACTGATGACTCGGCAGATAGACCTATAGCCTCCCCCAAATCCCGCATCCTTAGCTCACAAGGTTGGTGAGGTTGCAGCGACCAAAGAAACTAACGAGTTTGAGAGGGACTCGAACCCCAACCTGGCAATCACCAGTCAAGGACGTTACCACATAGTTCACTATTACGAATGAATCCTCCTCAAACATCACTTCCCATAATCCTTCTGTGTTCCTTAACTCAGGTGTGTCTATAATGAGGAACAGGACTCAAGAGCGGATCTCTGAAGGAGACCAACCTCCACAAGGAATGCCTCCGTTTCTGTCACCTGTTGGAGCCCCTGGGCTTATAACATTTTTGCTTGTCCAACTAGGGTGATAGCTTTGGTAAGCAGTTCTTCTAGGAGAAGGACACTCCAAAATCAAACTATTATTCTCTAGTCTTTGGTAGTGCCATAGCCTCTGTACCATGATCTTCCACTATCTTAGGTTAGAGTTCTCTTGCTTGAGGGTACACTCGGGCACACCGTTGTATCTTATTTCCTTTCCGTTTGTTTTGATAAAGTTTTTTATAGTTTATATAGGAGATATTCATCTTAATGTTGTTACGCTTTTAAAAATATTTAATTTTTCCTTGTTTCCTTTCCTTACTGGGGGTATTTTCCCTGTTGGAGCTCCTGGGCTTATAGCATTTTGCATTTTCAAGTGGGGTTGTAGCTTAGTTAATAATAGAAATAATAATATACTGTCTTTAAGTTAGTTCTTTGACTCTAATACATTATAAAAACTAACCTCACCAACTTCTCCGGTAGACCTCTCTTTCTCAAACGCCAATAGACTAAACTTCTTGGTACTTTGTCATACGCCTTTTCAAGATCAAAAAATACACATAAACTTTCCTGTAACATTCTAGAATCGAGATACTTCTCTTGGACATCTTTTACTCCAAAAATAGCATCCACTGTGCTCTTGTCTTTCAATAAATCCATATTACTGGCCATGAATCTCAATCAGCTTTCATCCTTCCTTCTGCAGAACTATTTTTCTACTATCTTGAATACAAGCTCCAAAAGTTTTATTTCCCTACACACATAAATACACACACACACACACACACACATATATATATATATATGCATAAACTAATGCACACATATTCATATACTCAAATACAGATATACATATATATACACACACACACACATATATATATATATATATATAATATACTGTATATATATATATATATACATATACTGTATATGTGTGAGTGAGTCTGGTGTGTATACAGAGAGAGAGAGAGAGAGAGAGAGAGAGAGCAAAGGAAATTGCCATCCTGACACACAAAGTCAAGCACCCATAAACAACAACGAACGAATTCCCTATGCACGAACATTCAGAGCACACGCACACTCAGAGAGAGAGAGAGAGAGAGAGAGAGAGAGAGCGTAAAATCGCAATCGCGTTCAATGTAATGAAAGACGCCCGCTTTCTCAGAATACAACAACAGCAACAATAACAACAATAACATCACGCACAATGCAACTACCTTTTCCTTCACTGTAAATAAGAGCCCCAGAGAACATAATAAACTTGTTCTTCCTCTTGTTTTCGTTACGCACATTTTCGTCTGTTATTTCTCGCCCTTTATCCCCGGAACTGGCAAGTCGTAATTCGCGTTAATAACAGTCATTACCTGAACATACCCCAGAGAGTCTCTCTCTCTCTCTCTCTCTCTCTCTCTCTCGAGTGTACCGAAGTTCGGATTCTCTGAATTTATTGCAATGGTCATGAAATCTGTTTTCATTTTTTTTTCCTCGAATGATGTTATACCGTTTCTGTTTCGGCTACTACTACTACTACTGCTACTACTACTACTACTACTACTACTACTGCTACTGCTACTGCTACTACTACTACTAATAATAATAATACATAAACACCATTACTGTGGCAACGCTAACAGCAGTAAACATTAATGCCTTACTACTACTACTACTACTAGTACTACTACTACTACTAATAATAATAATAAAAAAATAATAATAAATCAATTATATCATCAAATCATTACTATTAATACAAGCCACCAACACTTAAACAATTACAGCAGTAAATAAATAATACAGATATATACATATACATATATATATATATATATATACACACACACATATATATATATATATATACACATATATATACTGTATACACACACACACACACACATATATATATAAATATATATATATATATATATATAAGCAGGACAAATATGACGTAAATTTTAAAGCAAATAAAAGAAAAAAAAGAAGAAATGCCAACATAAACATTTACAGCATTAACTAAAATATACATATATAAAAGAAGCAGGACAAATAGGACGTAGATTTGAAGAAAAAAAAAAGCCAACATTCAAACAATTACATCAGTCTCTCAAGAATACATTTATATAAAAAAAAAAGCAGGACGAATATGGCGTAGATTGAAAAAAAAGAAAAAAAACATTCAAATAATTACACCAGTCTCTGAAGAATACATATACAAAAAAAAAAAAAGCAGGACAAATATGACGGAGATTTCAAAGCAAGAAAAAAAAACCCAACATTCAAATCATTACAGCAGTCTCTGAACAGTACATATATATATATATATATATATACATATATATATATATAAAGCAGGACAAATATTACGTAGATTTCAAAGCAAAAAAATTTAGGGCCTCCGTAATGTGAACGTCCTCTCGTAAGGAAAATCTAAAAAAAAAAGGAAAAAAAAAGGGGGGGGGGGAAACAAATGTCGATAACGAAGCATGGAAACATATCCATAAACTCGATACTTTCCCTTCTCGGTAACCTGTACAACCTGCAGACTGGGGGGGGGGGGAGGGGGCGGTATTGCTTCATAACTTCCTGATATGGCAGGCGAATGCAGTTTATAACGCTATTCCCGCTTGCAGGCACACAATATAGAGAGGGAAAATATGTCTTTTTTAATGCACGGAAATTTTATATATATATATATATACATATATATATATATATATATATGTATGTATGTATGTAGGTATGTATATATATATATATATATATTCCCTTGTATATACACAAAAATATATAAATATATATATATAGGTATATATACACACACACACACACACATATATATATATATATATATATATACATACCTTAACGTGGTGAAAGGGTGTGCGTATCGCCATGATCAACAAATCTATACCGACCAGGGCCACCCATACTAGGTTGGTTGGTTATGAATGATCAGACAAAAGTATCCCACTACCAGTAATCGGCAGTTGAACAGCGTGGTGATGAAAACTTGCCAAACCCCAGACATGAATAAGGACTAGAAAGGGCTGCATTTGCCACAGCTGTATATATGTCTGTGTGCATAAAAAGAGAGAGAGAGAGAGAGAGAGAGAGAGAGAGAGAGAGTATATAACAATTCCCATCAAAACATACAGTATGCAAAAGTTTTATTTTCACTTGAGCAGCTAACGGAAGAGAGAGAGAGAGAGAGAGAGAGAGAGAGAGAGAGATTCGTCTTTCATCCCGATGGACTCCGAAACGGACCCCTCAGCTTCGGCAGGCAGAACCGCCTTCTTCGTGCGAAGTATACAAGATTATCTATTGCAAATTGCACAATTCCACGGTTCACGATGAGCCTTTGTAAAAGACTAAGGACCAAAATGCGCTTTCGCTCCGTGTTCTCGCATGATGAAAATGAAGGGTCCAACGTTACTTCTCGGGGGGGGGGGGGGTTTAAACCAAACCCTTCCTTAATTTTCTCCCCATTCCCCTTCAAAGCGTGTCAAGTCACCCCTTCTTTCCCTTTACGTGTACCCTTCTCTTGTCGTGTTCTCTGTCAGATCAAGCCAAAAATGATCGGGCAGTGTTGCCAGGTGTGTTAGTTTAAAAATCCATAAACTCGTGATAAAAAAAAATCCCCAAAATAACCCAAATTCCCCATTTCCACAAATACATTTTCTTCTGATCATGAAGGCTTTTCTAAAATAGAAATTACTCACTATACTTCATATAAGTGCAAGTAAAGTAATTGCAACAATATAAAGGTTTACTTATCAGACAACCAAAATCCCCAAATCTATGGATAAATCCCCATATCTGGTAACACTGTCGAGAGTCACTAAGGAGGATGGGAGCTGTGAAGGGTGAGGGGGACACGAGGAAGGATCTATGAAGGGGGAATGGGGGATTGGATGCCGGGTAAAGGAAAAGGATACGTAGGGGACGTCTCCTTTGATATGCGACGAGACAAGAGAAATGATCAAACGTATGAGTAATGGCGTCGCCGTTTCCTAAGGACATTACTCTTCATTTTCTCTAATGGCACAAAGCAAAAATTAGATTAAAATAAAAGTCTTTAAACGAGACATGCGAGAGACACTGTCTTGGTTTTTCGAATGTTTAAAGCTGGTAGTTTTGGTCTACAGTTAATGAACAGACAGACATTACTGAAATTGATATAACTTATTATCAAAATCATTACATTTTATCAATAAATCTAAACAATATGTTTGTACGAAAGGACTTCGTAGGCCAAACACCTCTCATTTCTTTTACATATTTTGAGATCTGTTATATTATATCCTTTGCATATCGTTACGTCACTATGACGTCACAATAAAGTCATATTGTCTGACAGGATGACTGTGAAAAATCAAATACAAATGTACCTAGAATAATCATTCTTACTTAGACCTTTAAATATCCAAGGACTACAATAAGGCCTAATAAGAGCCGAGCCTTGTTTGTAAACCTTTACTGTCTAGCCTATCCTCCTGGCTAGTACAGTGGTAACGTGCACGCCTAGCATTATTATGGCAGCAGATCGATCCCAGCCGGCGACCATGTGTTTAAGCTGTTTACTGGGCGGGCCATTGCTGTGGTTAAGCCCCACAGTAGGGGGGTTGAGCGAGCTCTCTTTCCAAACGTTTACTGTCTAGCCTCCTAGCTAGTACAGTGGTAACGCGTTCGCCTAGCATTCGCATCGTATCAGATCGATCCCAGCTCGGAACTGCGAGTTTAAACGGTTAACTGGGGAGGCCACTGCTCTGCTTAAGCACCACAATGGGCTATTGAGTTTACCCGGCTGACGTTCTGGTGAGCATCTACTCTCATGATACTGGAACTGAAACCGCTCAGACTCGTTAGTGCCATTAGCGTCTGCAACTTTACCATCCTTGTGAGCTAAGGTTGGGGGGTTTGGGGGAGCCTATAGGTCTATCTGCTGAGTCATCAGCAGCCATTGCCTGGCCCTCCCTGGTCCTAGCTTGGATGGATAGGGGGGCTTGGGCGCTGATCATATAATATATATGGTCAGTCTCTAGGGCATTGTCCTGCTTGCCAGGGCAATGTCACTGTCCCTTGCCTCTGCCATTCATGAGCGACCTTTAAACCTATACCTTTAACTTTTTTGATAAAATCCAAGATATTCTGAAATCCCAATTAATTAATCCTCACGTGTTGTCACGACCCAATAAGCTTCGAAATCAATCTCCCGCTCAACATATTTCTCCATCATCATTTTCGTACGTCAATCTGATGAATATTTATAGCGTTGACGTCTTTGTTCGTTCAAGACGCCCACTGGAGGAAAATATTTAATATAACCCATCCCTTTTACTCCCCATTGGACGTACCGGTACGTCCTTGCAAAAAAAAAAAAAAAAAAAAAAAAGACGCAAAATCAAAATAAATAAAAAAAAAACTGCTATTTACATTGTTTGCATACTTTTGATAACTTTATGAGAAACTTCAGGCATTTTCCAAAAGAATGAGACCAACCTGAGCTCTCTATGACGAAAATTAAGGCTGTTAGAGCAATTTGAAAAAAAAAAATATATTGCAAAATGTGCTTGAAAAAGAAATTGCCAGGGGTAAATTTTATGGACTTCATTACCCCCAAGAGATAAGGGACCGATATACATAGAAGGAATTATCTAATTATCTTTCTTGTGGGGAAATGATGCCTTAGTTGAGAAGGCACGTTATTAATTGTTATAATACTTTTCTTGTAGTTTGCTTATTTCCTTTCCTCACTGGGCTATTTTCCCGGTTGGAGGCCTCAGGCTTATAGCATTCTGCTCTTGCTTTTCCAACTAGAGTTGTAGCTTAGCAAGTAAAAATAATAATAATAATATTAATAATAATAATAATAATAATAATAATAATAATAATAATAATAATAATAATAATAGTATTAATAATAATAATAATAATAATAATAATAGTAATAATTTCAATAATAATAATAATAACAATAATAATAATAATAATAATAATAATAATAATAATAATAATTTCAATAATAATAATAATAATAATAATAATAATAATAATAACAATAATTTCAATAATAATAATAATAATAATAATTTTAATAACAACAACAGTAATAATAATAATAATAATAATAATAATAATAATAATAATAATAATATGCAATATTGCAACACTACAAAAATTCTTGGATAAATTATTCGAGTGTAGAAGGGGGAATATAATGACAGCCAAAGAAAGAATGAAAATGTATAACTAATGAAAAATAGTCATGTAAATAATGAATAAAGGACAAATACATATGATTATTGAAGATATAAAATAAGTTCGTATCAGTTAATATCGTATGTCCGTACAAATTAAATGTTTTAAAATATGAACGCGAAAAAATACACATACTAAGCAATTTCAAATAACTATTAATGAAACATTATAATTGTATCTCCCATATATGATAAATAGCAAGTCTCTCTCTCTCTCTCTCTCTCTCTCTCTCTCTATATATATATATATATACATACATATATATATATATATATACACGTGTATATATATGTATATATACGTATATATATATATATATATATACATACATACATACATATATACACATATATATACTGCATATATATATATATATATATACATATATATATATATATATATATACGTATATATACATATTTATACACGTGTATATATATATATATATATATGTATGTATGTATATATACACACACTCATCTTTCCGGTCCCACACTGCTCTCCCCATCCTTCGGGCAGGGGGAGAGGATGTAGTCAGACCACGGTGAGAGGGAGAGGGAGGGTTACATGTGCGAGTATGTGCATATGTATCTAAATATGTAGATGTCACTTTTGACGGGTCGCGTGCACTAGTATTTAGAAAAAAAAAAAAAAAAAAAAAAAAAACAGAAAACTAATTAAATAAAAACTTGCAATTCAACACTGGATTAGAGGCAATAGACAACATACGTGAGAGAAAGGGTGATATTACACTCAATACGAATGACGTCATTTCGAAGCGAGCCTCCTTCGCCCGTGGACGGAAGTAACCAAGCAAGCGATCACGCCCCACCAGACAGAGCAAAACTTCATTAGCAAGTTCGATTCACTAAGACTTTATGCGGAAGTTCGAAAGAGCAAAACTTTACGCTTGGTTGACTCGAAACGCAAACGCAAAAGATTGATTTGACAAACACGTATACGTGCTACGAATGTATGCAAATGGGGTTGAATTAATACACAATGATAATGCATCAAGTGCAGTTATTAAGAATTTCATACACACGCTATATATATATATATATATATATATATTTATATATATATATATATATATATATATTATTATTATTATTATTATTATTATTATTATCATCAGGTGCAGTTATTAAGGCCAGGCAATAGCTACTGATGACTCAGCAGAGAGACCTATAGGCTGCCCTAAAACCCCCATCCTAAGCTCACAAGGATGATGAGGTTGCAGACACCGAAGAAACTAACAAGTCTGAGCAGGGACTCGAACCCCCAGTCTGGCGATCACCAGGCAAAGGACGTTTCCACAACTTCTTCCTCTTCCCAGGCGTATCCTTTGGCCAGACACGGAGGCATATGAAGAAAAAAAAAATTAAAAAAAAAAAAAAAAAAAAAATAAAAAAGTTTGCTTCGATCCAATTACTAATATCCAATTAGGGGCAAACTTTTAACCACTTTCCTCCGAGCGATGAATTACTCTCGAGAACTTACCAAATCCACCGAGAGAATGAAGCGAGGTAAAATTAATGACACCACGAAATGATGAAGAGCAGCTAAAAGAAAGAGACTAGTTTTTATAGTGCTGCTTTCCAGAAGATGTAAACCTTTTTTTTTTCTTTCCAGAAGATGTAAAGAAAATTTCTTTCCAGATGTAAAAAAATTTTCTTTCCAGAAGATGTAAACATTTTCTCTCCAAAAGAAGTAAACATTTTCCCCTGAAGATGTAAAAAAAAATTCCCCAGATGTAAATATTTTTTTCTTTCCAGATGTAATTTTTTTTTCCAGATGTAATTTTATTTTCTATCCAGAAGATGTAAAAAAAATTTTTTCTTTCCAGAAGCTGCAAAAAAATTTTTTCTTTCCAGAAAATGTAAAAAAAAAAAATTCTCTCTCCAGAAGATGTAAACCTTTTCCCCTGAAGTTGTAAAAAAAATTTCCCAGATGTAAAAAAATTTTCTTTCCAGAACATGTGAAAATTTTTTTTCTCTTTCCAGAAGATGTAAAAAAAAAATTTTCTTTCCAGAAGATGTAAAAAAATTTTCTTTTCCAGAGGATGCAAACATCTTTTTTCTTTCCAGAAGATGTAAACATTTTTTTTTCTATCCAGAAGATGTTAAAAAAAATCTTTCCAGAAGATGTAAACATTTTTTTTCTTTCCAGATGTAAAAAAAAAATTCCAGAAGATGTAAACATTTTTTTTCTTTCCAGAAGATGTAAGAAAAAAAATTTTCTTTCCAGAAGATGTAAACATTTTTTCCCCAGAAGATGGTAAACTTTTTTCCAGAAGATGTAAACATTTTCCCAGATGTTTTAAAAAAATTCTTTCCAGAAGATGTAAACCTTTTTTTTCTTTCCAGAAGATGTAAAGAAAAATTTTGCTTTCCAGAAGATGTAAAAAATTTTTTCTAAACTTTCCAGATGTAATTTTTTTTCTTTCCAGAAGATGTGAACATTTTTTCCCCTTTCCGGAAAATGTAAACATTTTCTTCTCTCCAGAAGATGTAAACATTTTTTCCCTTTTCAGAGGATGTAAACATCTTTTTTTTTTCAGGTGTAATTGTTTTTCCTTTACAGAAGATGTAGCCTTATTTTCCTTTCAAGAAAATGTATATATTGTTTTTCTTTCTTTTCAAATGTAAAAAAAAACCAACTTTCCTTTCCAGAAGATGTAAAAGAAAAAAAATCATTTCACAGGATGTAAATATTTATTTTTTCCTTTTCAGGGAGATGTAATTTTTTTTTTCCAGATGTAAATCTTTTTTCCTTTCCTGAAATGTAAATATTTTTTTTTATTTGCAGATGTAAACAAAATTTCCTTTTCAGAAGATGTAAACATTTTTTTTCCTTGTCAGAAGATGTAAATATTTTTTTCGTTTTTCAGAAGATGTAAAGATTTGTTCTTTTAGAAATGTAAAGATTTGTTCTTTCAGAAAATGTAAATGTTTGTCTCCTTTTCATCAGAAGGTAAATATTTTTTCCTTTTCAGATATAAATATTTTTTTTTTTATTCTGAGATGTAATTTTTTTTTTCCTTTTAGATGATGTAAACAAATTTTCCCTTTTCAGAAGATGTAAGGAAAAAAATTCTTAATTTCTGCAACAACCTGCAACGGCAAAATATGATTGATGAGGCAAACTCAGAGAGTACAAGCGGGCACATAAAACTAGTAAACTGGAGGGAAATCATTGAATTCCTCAGGGAAACATGAATTAGAATAGAATACTACCAGTGGGAAAATACGGATGTTTTATTATGGTGACCCCAGGTAACACGTACAATATTTTACACACACACACACACACACATATATATATATATATATATATTTATACATACACACACACACATATATATATATATATTTATATTTATATATATAATTTATATATATACACACACACACACATATATATATATATATATGTACACACATATATATATATATATATGTACATATATATATATATATATATATAATAACAAATCCTCAAAAGTTGACAAAAACAAAGAATGTTAACTTTTTAACAAACCACATTATTTCTATACAGGAAAATGGTCTGCTAAGATACAGGGAAGAGAGAAAAACAAACAGACATTAACACAAATTAACGAAGTTATTCGAAAACTTTACCTTTACGCAGAGAAGTAATGTTAAAAATGAACTTTTCTCGTATCTTTTAACAAGGGAGCATTAACATTAATGTAACATGTTGATATGATTTGTGAAAGTTTATTTTTGTCTTAATGTATGTTTTTAATGTTTGTTTGCACACAGAAACACGCTACAATGCATATTCTTAAAGCCAGGATATATATAAATAATATATATATATATTTATATATATATATCGTATATATATAGTATATATATATATATATATATACATATACATATATATATATACATATATATATATATATATATATAAATATATATACATACATATATTACATATATATATATATATATACACTGTGATCACTCTTCGTCAACTTAGTATATGCAGTATGTACACGCATAGACAATACTGTACATCATCATACATCCACAAATGAATACTTGCATATACACAGCGATACGCCACAATACATCTTCTTAAATCCATGAATACATACATACAAACATACAATGATAATTTCTCGCAAATTCAGTATGTGCAGTATGTACACGCATAGACACACCACAAAACATCTATAAATATACACAGCGAACGATTTTCATGAAATTGCAATAAACACTACATTTTATTTGGTGAAAACTGCATTTAGCCCTGGAATTACCGACAGGCTAAGCCGTCCAACAACCTTAATAATGCAATTAACACGAGAACCAACAATAAATTTTGTAAGAAAAAAAAAAAAAAAAAAGGCAATTTGCTTGCGACAGAGATTAACATATACATAATGTATAGAAGTTACATGTATACGTATAAGGCTCATAACATTAATCTACAGAAAATAAAATGTATAAGATAACGCATTAGAGCAAATAAATATAAAAGATCTTCATAAACGTTGCAAAACGAAATAAAAAAAGAAAGTTAATGAAATTATCCACTTGCGTTACAGCTTTCCACATCAGGATTAGGGAACGAGCTTGACTCTAAGACATTATTAAAAAGAAGAATAAAGAAAATAAATAAAAAGTAAAAACAAATGAAGAACTTTCAAAAGCAATGCTTCACAAGGATTAAGAAACGAAATTGATTTTAAGTCCTTCTTTAAAATAGAATGACGGAAATGGATAGAAGAGAAAGAGAATGAAGAACATGTTAAAATCAATGTCCGTCAAGGATTGGGTAACGAACTTGACTTTAAGCATTTTTTAAAATCAAAATAACGAGACTAGATAAAAACAGCGAATAAAAAAAATATAAAAGCAAAAACCCGACAGGGATTGAGAAACGAACTTGATTTTAAGGCATTTATTAAAAATAAAAATAACAAAAATAGAATGAAAAACAGCGAATAAAGAAAATATAAAAGCTAAATCCGACAAGGATTGAGAAACGAAGTTAATTTTAAGGCACTTTTTTTTAAATAAAAATAACAAAAATAGATTAAAAACAGCGTATAAAGAAAATACAAAGCAAAAACCCGACAGGGATTGAGAAACGAACTTGATTTTAAAGCACTTTTTTAAAAATAAAAATAACAAAAATAGATTAAAAAAGCGAATAAAGAAAATATAAAAGCAAAACCTGACAAGGATTGGGAAACAAACTTTATTTTAAAGCACTTTTTTAGAATAAAAATAACAAAAATAGATTAAAATACAGCGAATAAAGAAAATATAAAAGCAAAAACCCGACAAAGATTGAGAAACGATCTTGATTTTAAAGCACTTTTTTTAAAATAAAAATAACAAAAATAGATTAAAAAAGCGAATAAAGAAAATATAAAATCTAAATCCGAAAAGAATTGATAAACGAACTTGATTTTAAGTCACTTTTTTAGAATAAAAATAACAAAAATAGATTAAAATACAGCGAATAAACAAAATATAAAAGCAAAAACCCGACAGGGATTGAGAAACGAACTTGATTTTAAGGCATTTATTAAAAATAAAAATAACAAAAATAGAATGAAAAACAGCGAATAAAGAAAATATAAAAGCTAAATCCGACAAGGATTGAGAAACGAAGTTAATTTTAAGGCACTTTTTTGAAAATAAAAATAATAAAAATAGATTAAAAAAGCGAATAAAGAAAATAAAAAATCTAAATCCGACAAGAATTGAGAAACGAACTTGATTTTAAAGCCTTTATTATGAATAAAAATAACAAAAATAAATTAAAAAACAGCAAATAAACAAAATATAAAAGCAAAAACCCGACAGGGATTGAGAAACGAACTTGATTTTCAGGCATTTTTTTTTTTAAATAAAAATAACAAAAATAGATTAAAAAACACCGAATAAAGAAAATATAAAAGCAAAACCTGACAAGGATTGAGAAACGAACTTGATTTTAAGGCACTTTTTTAGAATAAAAATAACAAAAATTGTTTAAAAAACAGCGAATGAACAAAATATAAAAGCAAAAACCCAACAAAGATTGAGAAACGAACTTGATTTTAAATCACTTTTTTAGAATAAAAATAAAAATAAATTAAAAAAAGCGAATAAAGAAAATATAAAAGCTAAATCCCACAAGGATTGAGAAACGAAATTGATTTCAAGGCATTTTTTAAAAATAAAAATAACAAAAAATAGATTAAAATACAGCGAATAAACAAAATATAAAAGCAAAAACCCGACAAAGATTGAGAAACGAACTTGATTTTTAAATCAGTTTTTTAAGAATAAAAATAACAAAAATAGATTAAAAAACCGAAAAAAAGAACATATAATAGCAAAAACCCGAATAGGAGGTGCGTTTAATCAAAGTCGTGAAACAGATCCTCGACAAAATATAAAATAAGAAAATGTGTGATTTATAAGCGAATAAACCATCAATGATGCAAGTGTTTGTCTGAATTACATCTCGCTCCCCATTCGGTTTTAATGAGATACTGTGCCTCACCAGGCAACCACCCACGCCCCCCCCCCCCCACACACACACACACCTTCACAACAGTTACCCCCCACCCCACCCATACCCTTACAACACAACCGCCCTTCTTCATAATGTCCGATGAACACGAATTAACGAGATATGAAATCTGAAAGTGCCTCAGGCGATAGCAGCAGACGATTCCACGCCGGTGTTGGGTCTTATTGATTGTCAAGTTTGCAGTTTGTGTGTGTGTGTGTGTGTGTATGTGTGTTTAGCGTGGTATAAATTTGGCTTACATTAAAACAGCTAGAGTATGAGGGTATAATGTAAAAATTACCTTTTTAGTGTTTAGCATAGCATAAATTGGGCTTACATCAAGATAGCTTAAGTATGTGGGATGAACCGTACAAATTACCTTTTTAGCGTTTAGCTTAGCATAAATTGGGCTTACATTAAAACAGCTAGAGTATGAGGGTAAAATATACAAATTACCTTTTTAGTGTTTAACTAAATTGGACATACATTAAAACAGTCACAGTAAAAATGAGGGGGGGGGGGGGTTTAAATTTATAAATGACCCATTTAGTGTTTAGCACGGCATTAAATAGGGCTTACATTTAAACACCTACAGTATGGGGGTAAATCTTAAAAAAAATACCTTATTGGTGTTTTGAATGGTATAAATAGGGCTTACATTAAGTCGATATCAATGTATTAGGTTGAGATATTGGAGTCACTAGTAGTAGTTCTATTACCAAAAATCATGACACGAAAATATTCGGAAAATGCACGAAAAGGTACACAAACAACAAGCTATTATGGTCTACAACCCCCCCCCCCCCTTTCTCTCTCTCTCTCTCTCTCTCTCTCTCTCTCTCTCTCTCTCTCTCAAAGTATCAAGAAAAATAATAATAATAATAATAATACCACCATGGAACTCCCCCAACTAAACTCAGCAAGAAATTGAATGCGGTTAATCTCTCTCTCTCTCTCTCTCTCTCTCTCTCTCTCTCTCTTAATCCTTTCCGTGAAATGAAATGAACAGTGTATTAGCATCAGAGGTCAATTCTCTCTCTCTCTCTCTCTCTCTCTCTCTCTCTCTCTCTCTCCGCAGAAACGATATAATATTTTGAGCATCGAATATTTCAACAGAATAAAATGTTATATATCAACACCACCAACAATTAT
>NC_090731.1:17000997-17002361 GCF_036898095.1 Palaemon carinicauda | reverse complement strand
TAAGATTTTTCATAACTCTGACCATCCTTTACATTCAGATCTCCCTGGACAATTCTATCCTGTTCGTAATACTAGGCAGGCAGTTAATTCTAATAGCCAGGCCTTCTCCATCACGAGACTCATACTACGCAGTACTCTAGAAGTTTTATTCCAGCTGTTACCAAGTTGTGGAATGATCTTCCTAATCGGGTGGTTGAATCAGTAGAACTACAAAAGTTCAAAGTTGGAGCAAATGCTTTTTTGTTGACCAGGCGGACATGAGTCTTTTATAGTTTATTTATGACATATTTGTTTTTGATGTTGTTAATAGTTTATATATGACATGTCTGTTTTGACGTTGTTACTGTTTTTAGAATGATTTATTGTTAATTTGTTCTCTTCATTTATTTATTTCCTTATTTCCTTTCCTCACTGGGCTATTTTTCCCTGTTGGAGCCCCTGGGCTTATAGCATCTTGCTTTTCCAACTAGGGTTGTAGCTTGGATAGTAATAATAATAATAATAATGAGAAAAAGAATCTGAGGATGAACGGCCCGGATATCAAATCTGTAAATTGACTTGCCATTGCCTCTGTACCATGATCTTCCACTGTCTTGGATTGGAGTTCTCTTGCTTGAGGGTACACACGAGCACACTATTCTATCTTATTTCTTTTACTCTTGTTTTGTTTAAGTTTTTTTTTTATATTTTATATAGGTGATATTAATGTTGATATTGCTAGAAATAGGAATGAATGGCGAGCGATTGTGACGCAGTTCCGGTAGGCCCTGCTGCTGCCTCCGATGCCTTAGATGACCGCGGAGGTAGCAGCAGTAGGGGATTCATCATTATGAACCTTCATCTGTGGTGGATAATGTGGGAGGGTGGGCTGTGGCACCCTAGCAGTACCAGCTGAACTCGGTTGAGTCCCTTGTTAGGCTGGAGGAACGTAGAGAGTAGAGTTCCCCTTTTTTTTTTTTTTTTTTTTCATTTGTTGATGTCGGCTACCCCCCAAAATTGGGGGAAGTGCCTTGGTATATGTATGTATGTAATAGCTTAGCTGCTAATATTTCTGACGGAATATCTGACTGGCAGCTTAGTTCCCACTGACATTCAAATCGAAAGCACAATTGCCTTTCTGCAGCCATACTGCAAAAAGAAATTGGAAAAAGATGTGAAGTGTCTGTCCATGGAATGAAATATCAGATAGCCACCGCAACGCGTTGCAAGGAATTGAAGGAATGTATCTAATCGGAGTAATGGTTTTAGAAAAATCAGAAAAGAATACAACACGAAAAGAGAGCAGAAATAGAGAATAACCAATCAAATCTATCAAGATTTCATTAACATTAAACATGTTTACGTTTTTAAAAGCATAGTGAACA
>NC_090731.1:16990997-16995997 GCF_036898095.1 Palaemon carinicauda | reverse complement strand
ATAAAGGTAAAGCTGTCTGGTTTCAGTTCCAGTGAGATACTTGGATAAAGGTAAAGCTGTCTGATTTCAGTTCCAGTGAGATACTTACGTAAAGGTAAAGATGTCTGGTTTTAGTTCCAGTTTTATCAGAATTGATACTCGCCAGAACGTCAGCCCCCCAACCACAGCAGTGGCCTCCCCAGTAATCAGCTTAAACTCGTGGGCCTGAGCTAGGATCGATCTGCTACCATGCGAATGCGAGGCGAACACGTTACCACTGCACTAGCTAGGATAGTACTGAATTTCCTGTGGTAGAATTCTCTTTGTAAAGTACACAAAAGCAAGGTCCTTTAATCGGATATATTTTAAAGGATCTTGCATGGAACGTTTAAAGGCTTAAAGGTCACTTATGAGTGACAAAGGCAAGGGACAGTGACATTGCCCTATCGAGCAGGACAATGACCTAGAGACTGGCCATATATACATATGATCAGCGCCAAAGCCCCCTCCCCACCCAAGATAGGACCCAGGAGGGCCCGGCAATGGCTGCTGATGATTCAGCAGATGGACTTATAGTCTCCTCCAAGCACACCTTCCTTAACTCACAAGGATGGTGAAGTTGCAACAACCAAAGGAACCATCAAGTTTGAGCGGGACTCGAACCCCAATCTGGCGTTCACCAGCCAGGAACTTTACCACATCGGCCACCACAACCCTTAGTCAAAACGTGATATAGGAAGAGCAATAACTTACATCAAGAATATTGAAAGACGAGAGATACGCTGAGGGAATCCTCCAGTTTATACGTTTTACTATTATCATTATTATTGTTATTGTTGTTGCTGTTGTTGTTATTATCATCGCAGAAAGTGGAAGTGTCTTGAAAATAATTAAACCTAATGTAACTTATTGAAAGCATACTTTCCATTTAACTAACGAGAATTTATATGTAACTGATATAGAAAAAAAAAAAGAAAAAAAAGGCAGTGCAGCTCCTTTCAGATACAATATCAAAGGCTGTAGTTTTTTTTTAGGGAAAAGCAAGACTTTTTTAAAAGTGTGCACTGGAAAAGCACTGGGGACCTTGTAAAGCTTACCACCTCACTGACCGACTTGTTCAGTTCTAGGGTGACATGGGATACAAAAGGATCTTGAAATGCATATGGACTGAATTTGAGTGAACAAAACAGAATACTGGAGGTTATGGAAAACACGTATTGCATTATTATTATTATTATTATTATTATTATTATTATTATTATTGATATTGTTATTATTATTATTATTATCATTATTATTATTATTGATTTAAAAGTAATGGCTGCAACGGCAATTGCCGACTCGTTCAGCTACAGACTGATGCAGATAAGATGCACAAGAATCTGCCGTTGCAGCCATTACTTTTAACTCAACCTGCCTAAAAGAGGGTCTCCTACCACGATATTAATATTATTATTATTATTATTATTATTATTATTATTATTATTATTATTATTATTATTATTATCTAGCTTAAAATCTATATACTTTTCATGTCTGGAAATCTTTTTATAGGTCAGTCTTGTAAATAAATGACGCAAATAGTCTTGTAAAAATAGTTTTGTTTATTATTTCGAAAATGCAATTTTTTTTTAGTTTTTGGGGTTATGTTAGAAATAAAATATGTAATAGTTTCGCAAAGGAACGATTTCAATATGAAAAATATTATAGATTTTGTTATATAGCAGTTCATGATTTTGTAACATACATACATAAAAATACATAGATACATATGAACAATAACAAGAGAATTTTTTTATTTAGTAGTTCATGATTGTGTAACATACATACATAAAAATACATATATACATATGAACAATAACAAGATAATTTTTTTATTTAGTAGTTCATGATTGTGTAACATACATACATGAAAATACGTAAAGATACATACATACTTACATACATACATCCATACTACATATGAACAGTAACAAGAGAAAAACTTTTTTGTTAAATAGTAGTTCATGATTGTGTAACATACATACATACATACCAGGGTCTTTTACACATACATACATACATACATACATACATATAAACAATAACAAGAGCAAAACGAAAGGACCTCAGCATAGGTATTTCCGCACGAACAACTCACCAGGGGACGGATTAAAATACACCAAAACTATGCCATGTAGGCCTGTGTCTTCCAACTTATGATACAGAGTATATTTATCAGCTCATCGTTATCTCCTACGCCTATTAACGCAAAGGGCCTCGGTTAGATTTCACCGGTCATCTCTATCTTGAGCTTTTAATTCAATACTTCTCCATTCATCATCGTCTACTTCACGCTTCATGGTTCTCAGCCATGTAGAGCTGTGTCTTCCAGCTCTTCTAGTGCCTTGTAGTACATATTGACTTCCAGATTCAATCACAATAGATCAGAAAAAAATGTTCGGATACATCCGACAAATGAGTATATGCAATGACCATTCTTGTCCTGTTAATTCCAAGCACATAATCAAGTCATATCTTTCAGGGAAAGACACTTATAATGGGAAGGAATAGCAATGTTCATATTCAGCGTAATGATTCCACTTATGTGTAAAGAATAATACATCTCTCAAGATAACTGGTATATTTAGTGATATTGCAGAAAATGGGCTGGAAAAATAGTTTTCCATCTCGGCAATGATATTTGCTTCCAAGATTTTTCAATCTCAGCAATGATATTTGCTTCCACGGAGGAAAAGTAATTTATTACAGAAGAAGATAACGCGAATGACAAGGAGTTGGAAGAGCTTATAAGCAATGTAGCATATATTGCAGACAAAGTGGGCTTTGGTATATTGGCGGAGACAAGGCTGCAATATTTCTCAAATAACAATCCCTCAGTTGTAAGTCAAGTTGAAAAATAAAAGTGGCACGTGGGTTTCTGTTATATAGAGACAGCAAAATGAGATAACACTGTCATGTATCTAAAGAACTTTGTGAAAAATTTGAAAAGGGAAAAAATCAATATCTATCACGGATAGGAAGTTCTCCAACTGGGACAAGGAAACTTGCAATTTTTATAGCTCCTTATTTAAAATAAATGCAATGCTACCAATTGATATGATGGCATATTTTGTAAAATATCGATTTTTTTTCAGAATGAAAGTGCTGAACAATAAAATGGTATCGAATTGGTCTAAGCACAAGAAAGTCATCAATCACTCAAAATGATGTATTTGTACTTTTGTAAATAAATATCTTCATAGCAAGGATAATTATTGATTTGTCTTTGCTCTGTGAAGTGCTGTACAAGGAGTCATAAATTGTCTACATACCCATATACTTAAGCAAACGTATACACACATATATAAGTGCGTATCCATAAACGATTTAATTCATACGTAAAAGGGGAAAATTTAGAAATATTTAAACATAAACAGCATAAACACAAGGGTTCATTTCCGGAACACCTGCTGGCCACCCTGCAGCAAGGAATTAAACCTCCTTGGCCAGCAGCCTTCTATGGTCACCGAGAATCCCCGTCAGTGACCAGACCTATAACATATTTCTGCCTTGGAGCTCTCGGTGGGTCCTGGACTGACTCCTGGGATAGCTATAGTGCTCCCAAACGAAAGTGGCAGCTGAGAGCTTATTTTTCCGCATCGAATCTTAAATATTTCGGTCATTTTATCTGGAGAAGCCCTAAAGCAGAGGATGGATTAAGGTCTTAAAGGTGGGGCAGTTCCGTCGGTCATTATCTCGGATATAGTTCCCTTTTCGGCTATTTTTCCCAGGTGGCCAATGGACAAGAAATTGGAATAGATTAAAAGTCTCTAATGCATTTAAAAACAATGCGCACGTGTCTTTATTCACTTTACATCTTTATCTGAGTGAATATGATATACGGCATTATAATATATATATATATATATATATATATATATATATATATATATATATATATATATATATATATATATATATATATATTCTTTTCTTGTATCCTCACCGAGAGGTCGTGAAGCTACGAAATTATTTGAAATCTATACGAAATATTAAGAAGAACTGTCATTCGACTGCCACTTTCGTTTGGGAGCACTATAATCCATCTGCTGGGCCAAGAGGTTGCGGTGACGTTAGAAGTTAGAAGTAAAAGTATGCGAGCTGTGCTGTCTGTATAGGAGGTAACTAATGAAACTGAATTTTCTACTGATCGCAGCGCTTTTCCCCTATTGCGATTCTTCTGGTTGTGTGCCCACAATCACAGTGTTCTGGAGAGAGCAACAAGGAACCTGGAAGTTGCTCTAACTCAAGTCTTCGGGGTGAGCTAAGCTGGCCGGTGGCTTTGATAGCGACACACCTGGGTGAGCAAGCATTAATAATAACAGGGAAGTGGGGAATATGGGGAAAGGAAGAGTACCCCTGGATACAATCCAGTTTATAGCTCAAAGGCAGGTACTCGGGAAGGGAAAGATTAAGGAAATGGGGAGAAAGAGAAGTACAGGAGTAGAATAAAAGAGGGGGGCAGACCCTCTTGCGATATTAGGGAATTGGTATTATTATTGTTTATTCGCCAATACATACACCTGGATGAATATACTGTAGTTCTTTCTTGTCAATCGTTAAGCACTTGAGACCATTCAAGTCCTTGTCTTATCTCCACAAGAAAAGATTAAAATATGTCTGACATGCGCTCTTTTGTTTTATAGTAGAGGAAAAAATTTCAATTAAAATATATTTCTTCATCGCTTTCCAAAAGAAGATAAACTTCAAAAGAAAAGGGTACAGGTAAGATGCTTTCAGTGCTGCATAGTCAAGCATGGGATTTCCACTTCTAAGCTATTATAGGAACTAAGCAGTTATAATAAACAAATGGGTAAACTGAAGCCATCTGTAGGCCTATATTTGAATTGGAGAGTTATAAATTAGTTGAGATTCATATCCTTTTACAAAAAGATACTATGAAGATATACATTTACACACACAAATAAATATATGTGTCTGTCTGTCTGTCTTTGTGTGTGTATATATACAGTATATTT
>NC_090731.1:16960997-16985997 GCF_036898095.1 Palaemon carinicauda | reverse complement strand
ACAATAACGCTAACTTTAAAAGCAAACAAAACTGTTTCTGGCAGTTGGAAAAGCCGAGAATCCGAACAGTAACAAAGAGAGGTAAACATTTTAAACGTAAACAACTCTTGTCTAGATTCTAAAGACCCTAGGCGCCAGTCTTCATATCATTTACCTCGGGAAAAGATATCGCATTGATAAACATAGACATGGCGGTGATAATTCTGTTTCTGTTGTTTCACATTTTCATATAAATATGGCGGAGAGTTTTATTTCATTGTAATTTTATTTTATTTGGGTTAAAATCTGTCACATTGTTTCGTTTTATTTTCTATTTTTTCACATTTTAATGTAAATATGGTGGAAAGTTTTATTTCATTGTAATTTGATTTTGTTATATTATCTCATTTTATTTTTCAGTTTTTCACATTCTCATATGAATATGGTGGAGAGTTTTATTTCATTGGAATTTAATTTTGTTTAGGTTATAATCTGTTATATTATCTCAATTTATTTTCCAGTTTTTCCCATTTTCATATAAATACGGTGGAGAGTTTTATTTAATTGTAATCTAATTTTGTTTAGGTTATAATCTGTTATATTATCTCATTTTGTTTTCCATTTTTTCACATTTTCATAGAAATATGGTGGAGAATTTATTTCATTGTAATTTAATTTTGTTTGGGCTATAATGAGCTACATTCTCCTTTTATTTCCCATTTATTCACATTTTCATATAAATATGGTGAAGGATTTGTTTCATTGTAATTCAATTTTGTTTGGTCTATAATGAGCTACATTCTCCTTTTTATTTTCCATTTTTTTCACATTTTTATATAAATATGGAGAGTTGATTTCATTTTATTTCATTTGGGTTATAATCTGTTACATTGTCTCGTTTTATTTTCAATTTTTTTTTTCACCTTTTCATATAAATATGGTGGAGAATTTATTTCATTGTAGTTTAATTTTGTTTGGGTTATAATCTGTTACATGGTCTCGCTTTATTTTCCATTTGGTTTCTATTCATAATCAAACTCTATTTAATTCATAGGACATAGCTGTGCAGTTTCTGTTTATAGTTCTAACATAGCCAGTTTCTGTTTATAATGTTAACAATTCCATTTTCTTCGCACTGTCAGGAGAATTCCTGTTAATTCCTATAAACAACCACTGCTACACACCCCCCCCCCCTTCCCCGACTTACAGTTGGTAATAGTAGGAATGCTTTGAGAAGACAATATTCAAATCTATATGTAGACAACTAACGAACTGATTTATGTTCACTTTCAATGGTAATATGGGACCCATCTTGGGATGAAATACTTCTTGAAATAAGAGAATGTCTAAATATTAGTACTTGAAATAAGAAAATGTCTAAATATTAGTACTTGAAATAAGAAAATGTCTAAATATTAGTACTTGAAATAAGAAAGTCTAAATATTAGTACTTGAAATAAGAAAATGTCTAGATATTAGAACTATTATTCAAATGAAAACTCAGGCAATATTTTCTACATTTTAGTTGGAAGTATATAGATCTTAGATGTTTACAATCCATCCTTTGTAAATTTTCTATAAATAATTTATAATGTTATGTAGCATTATAACCATTTTATAATGGAATAAATTTTCAATAAATAATCTATAATGTTATGTAGCATTATAACCATTTTATAATGGAATAAATTTTCTATAAATAATCTATAATGTTATGTAGCATTATAACCATTTTATAATGGAATAAATTTTCTATAAATAATCTATAATGTTATGTAGCATTATAACCATTTTATAATGGAATAAATTTTCTATAAATAATCTATAATGTTATGTAGCATTATAACCATTTTATAATGGAATAAATTTTCTATAAATAATCTATTATGTTATGTAGCATTATAACCATTTTATAATGGAATAAATTTTCTATAAATAATTTATAAAATGTAGCATTATAACCATTTTATAATGGAATAAATTTTCTATAAATAATTTATAAAATGTAGCATTATAACCATTTTATAAAGTAATAAATTTTCTATAAATAATCTATAATGTTATGTAGCATTATAACCATTTTATAATGGAATAAATTTTCTATAAATAATTTATAAAATGTAGCATTATAACCATTTTATAATGGAATAAATTTTCTATAAATAATCTATAATGTTATGTAGCATTATAACCATTTTATAATGGAATAAATTTTCTATAAATAATCTATAATGTTATGTAGCATTATAACCATTTTATAATGGAATAAATTTTCTATAAATAATCTATAATGTTATGTAGCATTATAACCATTTTATAATGGAATATGATAGTTTTTACATTGACTTTGATTCCTCCATCTGTTTCCTCCCTTCCAAAGGCGCGAACAATACACAAAGAAAATTAAGAAATGGCAGTTTACTGATACACAGATTAGCAGCCAGTGGACCAGGTCCAGTGGTCACTTGTTTTTCTACCAACGTCCCAGACAAGACAACTTGTAATTCAGTTATAGGGCAACCGCTGGACCGTATACATCTTCGAAGACAGCAGTTTGCTTTCCCGTCAGCCATTTTAGAAAACACTGCTTTGTTCTAAAACTTTTATATCGCCAAAAATGTTGACTTACGATGTTTTCTTTATACTGTTCGCCGTCATTTTCGGACTGATTTGTTTATCGTATGTGTGCTACAGTTGTTACAAGTGTTTCTTTTCGATAAATGTGAGTATTTGGGTGTTTTTCTTTAGGTTTATATTTTCGAGTCTGTTTATTTCTTTATCTGTCTTTGTTCCTGTGGACATGATTACTTATTTTTTTTATTATTTTTCTGTTTTTCTTTGTTACCTCTCTCAAGGTTATATTTTTTTTCTTTTTTTTTTCTTTTTTTTTTTCTTTTTTTGCTGTGTATGTGGTCTGTTTTTTTATTTCTTTATCTGTCTTTGTTCCTGTGGACATGATTACTTATTTTTTATTTTTCTACATATTTTTCTTTGTTACCTCTCTAAAGGTTATATTTTGGAGTCGTATTTTTTTTTTTTTTTCTGTGTATGTGGACAGGAATATTTGTTTCTTATTTGTCTGCGTCTTTTTCTTACCTCTGCAAGTTTATATTTTCGAGTCTGTTTATTTATTTATTTGGCTGTCTGTGGACAAGATTATTTATTTTTGGCTGTTTAAAGTTGTAATTTTGAAAAGAAATCATATTTTCTTCCCGGTTTATTTTTTTTTTTATTTGGTTGTGTGTCTGAGGACAGGATTATTTATTCTTATTCATTTTCCTGTGTTTATGGTTAATTTTTGCACAAAATTTTTGTGCATGAATACAAAACGGACCTTTTAAAATTGTCAAGTCAAATTTGTACGTGATAAGAACTTAAAATTTTCATAATATAGCAATATCCATAATAGATTATAAGTTAACTTTTAAATGCTTGTCTTTCATAGTAAACAATAAGATGCCCTTAATAACGACGTAGCCGCGTAGTATATTTACTATAAGGGCTATTTTCCTTTGTTTTCAAACCCACCCACCCCCCACGTTAGATAAGTAGGTAAGGACACTGCTTGTAGGTTGTGTTGGGTTAGGTTGGCTAATGTCCATTTTTCTTGTTTATGGAAGCATGAGGAACTGGCCGCTGATATACAAAGGCTCCCTTTAATCTGTCCGTCAGGTGTTTAAAGGTTAAATGCGTCTGGTTTCAGTTCTAGTTCCATCAGAATAGATACGCACCAGAACGTCAGCCAGGCAAGCCCAAGCCCCCCATTGTGATGCCCTACCACAGCAGTGGCCTCCCCAGTAAACAGTTTAAACTCCCGGTCCCGGGCGGGGTTCGATCTGCTATCATACGAATGATAGAAAAACACGTTACCACTGTAATAGCCATAGGACTCGGGTTTAAACCATTCGTAACTATTCATATACCAACGTGGTGTGTTGCAGACAGGATGATTGATAAATTTCTTTAGGTCTTTAAGACTTGTCATTCACATATCTTGCGATTTATTCAATCTTTATTAGGCTTCCATTATCGTTCAATCCGTAGACGGGCGATATTTTCTTAGGATTGAATGCTCTATCAATCTTGCTGCTCCTCTTCTTCTTTATTTTATAACTAAACTTCTCAAGTTTTACTTTGGGCAACATTTAATAATCAGTTTCAGTCTTCTTCTTCTTCATCTATTGGCGTGCCTTTTTCCCATTCGTATGGGGTAACACGGTTACCTTTAATAATCAGTTTCAGTAATTAATTATATTATTCAATAAAGTTTCTTAGAGCACCCATCCAGAAATTTCCTTACCAGAACATTCGGTACTTAGCTATGATTGCCCCACCACTAATTTCCGATATCTCCCCAATACTATTTTTGGGGTTTATAATTATTTAATCTGTTGGTGGATAAAATCCAAACCTAACCTAACCAAACCTAAAAAATAGTATTGGGGTTATATTGGAAATTAGTGGTGGGACAATAATAGGAAAGTACCGAACATTCCACATAGTGCTTAGACCGAATTATTTATTAGAGCACATAGACTATACTCAATTTACTTTAATGAGGCGCATTTGCACCGACTCGCAGCGGTGCCCTTTTAGCTCGGAAAAGTATCCTGGTCGCTGATTGGTTAGAATTATCTTGTCCAACCAATCAGCGATCAGAAAACATTTCCGATCTAAAAGGGCACCCCTGAGAGTCGGTGAAAATATGCATCGCTAAAAAAAATTGACCAAGGTCAGTTTCAGTTTCAGTAACTGATTGTAGTATTAAATCCAATAAAGTTTCTTAGAGCACCAATCCAGAAACATCCTTACAAGAACATTCCACATAGTGATTTGGCTGAATAATTTATTTAAGCACATAGACTATAGTCCATTTCTTTCAGCGATGCATATTTGCACCGACTCGCGGCGGTGCCCTTTTAACTTGGAAAAGTTTCCTGGTCGCTGATGGGTTAGAATTATCTTGTCCAACCAATCAGCGATCAGAAAACTTTTCCGATCTAAAAGGGCACCCCTGAGAGTCTGTGCAAATATGCCTAACTAAAAAAATTGACTATAGTCAGTTTCATTAATCAATTACGGTATTAAGTTTAATAAAGTTTCTTGGAGCACCCATCCAGAAATTTCATTAAAAAAAATTTTTTTAATAGAGATTTGACTAAATAATATATTTAAGCACATAGACTAGTCAGTTTCAGTTATCAATTACGGTACTAAGTTTAATAAAGTTTCTTGGAGCACCCATCATGAAATTTCATTACAAGAACGGTTTTACATTCAATGACTTTACTAAATTAATTTGAGCACAGGTTAGACAATTTCAGTAATCAATTATAATAAGTTTAATAGGGGTCTTTAATAAAGCATCCATCCAGATATTTCATTACAATAAGGTTTCATGTCAAGTGACTTGATTAAATTATTTGAGCATAGACAAATTACATTCCAGCGATACTTAGATCATGATTTATATTAATTGGGACCAAGCTCATTAATATTAGTTGTTAGTCACTTATTTTATGTTTTATTTCCTGGCCCTATGGACTTTTTTTTTTTCATTCATCTCCCACATTAGTTAAGAACGTTGTTTAAAATTTCACCTTTTATACTTCTCTTACAAAATGCTTTTTTTGTTCCCTTGTTCCCTTTCCTCACTGGACTATTTTCCCTGTTGCAACCCCTGGGCTTATAGCATCGTGCTTTTCCAACTGGGGTTGCGGCCTAGTAAGTAATGATGATGATGATGATAATAACAATAATAATAATCTATGGAGAAGTAAAATTATACATCATCCGTCAATAACCTTTTTTTACACTCGGTTTTTAATACTTTTAGTAGTCCAAGATTATAGATTCAAAATAGAATTCATTATTATTATTAATATTATTATTATTATTATTATTATTATTATTATTATTATTATTATTACAAGCTCCGCTACAACCCTATATTGCAAAACAATATGCTATAATCCCTAGGGCTCCTACACAGTAAAAATTACCATGTGGAGAAAGGAAATAAGAAAATAAACAAACAAGAGTCAAATGAACAATCAAAACATATCTAACAGAAACATGAAATTGATCCTTCACGTGTAAACTAAGAGGAAGAGACGTAAGATAGAACAGCATCCGAATGGACCCCCGAGGGTACAGAATACAGGCATTTGAGTAATTCCAGCTATTCCTTTGTATTCGGCCTTGGTTTAATTCTAATTTCACCCCATCTCTGTAATACATTTGATAGTCCAACAGTGTAGATTCAATGTAGGATTGCTCCTAATTTCACTTCGATGAGGCACCTCTCTTCTTAACGGTACAATAATGCGTTAATAATATGTTAGTTTTAATAGTTTTTTAGGGTTGTGGTGGCCTGGTGGTAGCGTCCTTGCCTGGTGATTGCCAGCTAGGGCTAGAAGTCTCGCTCAAACTTTTATTATTATTATTATTATTATTATTATTATTATTATTATTACTTGCTAAGCTACAACCCTAGTCGGAAAAACAGGATGCTATAAACCCAGGGGCTCCAACAGGGAAAATAGCGTAGTGAGGAGAGGAAACTAGGAAAAACTAAATTTTTAAGAGTAACGACCTCTCTATTGGGGGAAGCATAGAGGTCTATCTGCCAAGTCATCAGCAGCCATTGCCTTGCCCTCCTTGGTCCTAGCTTGGGTGGAGAAGGGTCTTGGGCGCTGATCATATGTCCTGCTTGATAGTGTAATGTCACTGTCCTTTGCCCTGCCATTCATGAGTGGCCTTTAAAGATTTTAGACAGCGTTCTGTAAGAAGTGGTAAACTGCTAGATTTGAGGTAATTTTATTGCTTTATCCGTTCGTGGTTTCCATAGAGTAGTAGTGCTATTTGTGTCCTTGTTCTTTAATTTAACTAGTTATCCTCTTCCTATAAAAATAGGATTTTCCTCCAGCTGTAGCTGGTTCTGGATGACCACCCAGATAGGTGGTCTATATAGCCAAAATTCAATATATCAAAGTGCTAACTATTCGTGATAAAAAATTCTTGTAAAAATTAGTTTTGCTTTCTACTAAATTTCCTAATCAGCGCCTCCTACGCCTATTAACGCAAAGGTCCTCGGTTAGATTTCGCCAGTCATCTCTATCTTTAGCTTTTAACACTTAATATTTACCTTGTAGTTATTAGATTAACTCTGAACTCTGTTAAGTGCGAGGCTAGGAAAAGTTAAAGGTTAGAGGCCTTTGGTTTCAGTTCGTTTCATCAGAATAGATGCTCACCAGAACATCAGCTTTACAAGCCCAACCGCAGTAGTGGACTCCCCAATAAATAGCATAAACTCACGGTCCCGGCCTGGGCTCGATCTGCTGACATGCAAATGCAAGGCGAACACGTTACCACTGTACTAGTCCCAAAAATATATATAAAAAACCGGTCTTGAAGCGAATACATTATCTCGATATAATAAATCTTTAGGCTAGTAATTCAGTCTCGAAATTGACGGTGTCGATCAAGTAAAACTTTTAAAAAGAATTTTAATCAAAGACTTCAAAAAAAAAATTGAAATTAAAAACTTTTAAAAGAAATCCAATCGGATATTTCAAAACACCTTAAAAATATTATCGGAGATTTAAAAAAAAAAATGTTGTTTACATGAAATATTAAAGCCACCATAAAAGGAATCTATAATCTTTAATGGATCGCTAAATCTTCAACAAAACTACTTTTCCCAGATTTCAAGTTATCGGCGAAAGGAAATTTTATAATCTTCGGAACCATTAATTCTCTCTCTCTCTCTCTCTCTCTCTCCTCTCTCTCTCTCTCTCTCTCTCTCTCTCTCTCTCTCTCCTCGCGGTACTTACTGAGACTACGATAACTTATAGACTGGGCATCAAATAAAATATTCTTAGCTACACGAAATCTTATTTCTCTCTCTCTCTCTCTCTCTCTCTCTCTCTCTCTCTCTCTCTCTCTCTCTCTCTCTCTCTCTCTCTCTCTCTCTCCAAAGACCTACGATAACTTATAGATTGAGGCATCAAATGAAGTATTCTTGCCTACACGAAATTTTAACTTTTTAAATGAATTTGTGCTACTGTGTATTTTGGTGATATCCTAATTTTGGACCAATCTGAGAGAGAGAGAGAGAGAGAGAGAGAGAGAGAGGGAGAAACCATTAATTCTCTCTCTCTCTCTCTCTCTCTCTCTCTCTCTCTCTCTCTCTCTCTCTCTCTCTCCAAAGACCTACGATAACTTATAGATTGAGGCATCAAATGAAGTATTCTTGCCTACACGAAATTTTAACTTTTTAAATGAATTTGTGCTACTGTGTATTTTGGTGATATCCTAATTTTGGACCAATCTGAGAGAGAGAGAGAGAGAGAGAGAGAGAGAGAGAGAGATTTAGTGTGTAGCTGAAAATGGTGAAGCTGTAGTACTGCTAAGCGTGTACTACATAGTATTTTGAAACTGAATATTTTGAAAAAAGCATATCGCAAGGGCATATTGGGTTTTGGGTGGTTAATGTATTGTCATAGGCAAGGTTAGTTAAGGGTTACTTGTACTTTTAAGTATTTTCTGCAAAATCAATTGGATAAGACTCAAAAACCATAAAAATAAATCGAAGTAACCTTAATTTTGTCTTTATTATTCATGTTTTATTTTTTATTTACAACGAAAAGTGAGGCAAAGTTATTATCATCAGGTATATTCAGCTTACTGTAGTTAGGATTTGTATATCTAATCTTCCTTAGGGTGGAAGCGCCGTCAAGTGGCACCTCGTGCAATGCGTTGTTGGCATTAAAGGTTTAAAGGCCACTCATGAATGGCAGAGGCAAGGGACATTGACATCCCCCTATCAAGTAGGACAATGCCCTGGAAACTGATCAAATACTTATTAGCGCCCAAGACTTCTCTACACCCAAGCTAGGACCAAGGAGGGCCAGGCAATGGCTGCTGATGACTCAACAGATAGACCTATAGGCTCTCCCAAACCCCCCATCCATAGCTCACAAGGATGGTGAGGTTGCAACGACCAAAAGAACTTTAGAGTTTGAGCGGGACTCGAACCCCAGTCGGGCGTTCACCAGTCAGGGACGTTACCACATCAGCATTAATTAGGCTTTTACTGTGTGCATTCGACCATCAAACTGCATTCCATTTAACCTATTATACTTTAATCCTGCTTGGTTTCCAGCTTCTTATAAACCTATATTTAAAGTAGCATATTAAAGGGAAACTGATAATCCTTAAAAAAGATAAAAAAAAAGAATTAAAGAATCCCAAATAGTTATATATTTGCATCCGCTTTTATTTGTATTTTCTGAAACTGTCTGATAGTTTGTTTAAACAACAGACGTTATATTGGGTCAAAAGAAACATTGCATTGGTGTTTTATGACGTGAACAAATATGGCAAGAAATGGAATTCTCTCTCTCTCTCTCTCTCTCTCTCTCTCTCTCTCTCTCTCTCTCTCTCTCTCTCTGTGTGTGTGTGTGTGTGTGTGTGTGTGTGTGTGTGTGTGTGTGTGTGTACTTACTAAGACTACGATAACTTATATATTGGGGCATCATATAAACTATTCTTAGCTACACGAAATTTTAATCTCTCTCTCTCTCTCTCTCTCTCTCTCTCTCTCTCTCTCTCTCTCTCTCTCTCTCTCTCTCTGTGTACTTACTAAAACTACGATAACCTATATATTGGGGCATCAAATAAACTATTCTTAGCTACACGAAATTTTAATCTCTCTCTCTCTCTCTCTCTCTCTCTCTCTCTCTCTCTCTCTCTCTCTCTCTCTCTCTCTCTCTCAAAATTCAATTCCATATGTTGCATGACTAGTTGATGCATGTCAAATAATCCGATATGTTAGTCTTTTACTTCGATGTACGATAGTTCATTCAACTTTAGCCAAAACCATTAATCAAACTCTTGAATTAACGACACACGGATGTGACGTAATTTGCTAACTTTGAGATTTCCTTTTATAGGATGCTAAGTTAATCATAAGATTAACTGAATGTTCTTTACTTGAAAAACTAGTTCAGTTTTTAAAGCTAGGGAACCTGCTTTACTTGAAAAACTAGTTCAGTTTTTAAAGCGAGGGAACCTGCTTTACTTGAAAAACTAGTTCAGTTTTTGAAGCGAGTGAACCTGCTTTACTTGAAAAACTAGTTCAGTTTTTGAAGCGAGGGAACCTGCTTTACTTGAAAAACTAGTTCAGTTATTGAAGCGAGGGAACCTGCTTTACTTGAAAAACTAGTTCAGTTTTTGAAGCGAGGGAACCTGCTTTACTTGAAAAACTAGTTCAGTTATTGAAGCGAGGGAACCTGCTTTACTTGAAAAACTAGTTCAGTTTTTAAAGCGAGGGAACCTGCTTTACTTGAAAAACTAGTTCAGTTTTTAAAGCGAGGGAACCTGCTTTACTTGAAAAACTAGTTCAGTTTTTAAAGCGAGGGAACCTGCTTTACTTGAAAAACTAGTTCAGTTTTTGAAGCGAGGGAACCTGCTTTACTTGAAAAACTAGTTCAGTTTTTAAAGCGAGGGAACCTGCTTTACTTGAAAAACTTGTTCAGTTTTTAAAGCGAGGGAACCTGCATTACTTGAAAAACTAGTTCAGTTTTTAAAGCGAGGGAACCTGCTTTACTTGAAAAACTAGTTCAGTTTTTGAAGCGAGGGAACCTGCTTTACTTGAAAAACTAGTTCAGTTTTTAAAGCGAGGGAACCTGCTTTACTTGAAAAACTAGTTCAGTTTTTGAAGCGAGGGAACCTGCTTTACTTGAAAAACTAGTTCAGTTTTTGAAGCGAGGGAACCTGCTTTACTTGAAAAACTAGTTCAGTTTTTAAAGCGAGGGAACCTGCTTTACTTGAAAAACTTGTTCAGTTTTTAAAGCGAGGGAACCTGCATTACTTGAAAAACTAGTTCAGTTTTTAAAGCGAGGGAACCTGCTTTACTTGAAAAACTAGTTCAGTTTTTGAAACGAGGGAACCTGCTTTACTTGAAAAACTAGTTCAGTTTTTAAAGCGAGGGAACCTGCTTTACTTGAAAAACTAGTTCAGTTTTTGAAGCGAGGGAACCTGCTTTACTTGAAAAACTAGTTCAGTTTTTGAAGCGAGGGAACCTGCTTTAGTTGAAAAACTAGTTCAGTTTTTGAAGCGAGGGAACCTGCTTTACTTGAAAAACTATTTCAGTTTTTGAAGCGAGAGAACCTGCTTTACTTGAAAAACTTGTTCAGTTTTTAAAGCGAGGGAACCTACTTTACTTGAAAAACTAGTTCAGTTTTTGAAGCGAGGGAACCTGCTTTACTTGAAAAACTTGTTCAGTTTTTAAAGCGAGGGAACCTACTTTACTTGAAAAACTAGTTCAATACTTAGAGCGAGAGAACCTGCTTTACTTTAAATACTAGTTCAAAAAATACTTGACGCGCAAGAAACTGCTTCACTTGAAATACTAGTTTGATACTGGAATACTTAAGGCGCAAGAACCTGCTTTACTTGGAGAACTAGTTCAATACTTAGAGCGAGAGAACCTGCTTTACTTGAAAAAACAAGTTCAATACTTGAATACTTGACGAGCGAGAAACTGCTTTACTTGAAATACTAGTTCAATACTTGAATACTCAAGGCGCAAGAACCTGCTTTACTAGGAAAGTTAGTGCATACTTGAAGACTTTATGTGCAAGAGCCCGCTTTACTTAAACTAGTTCAATACTTAAATACTTGACGCACGAGAAACTGCTTTACTTAAAAAAACTAGTTCAATACTTAAATACTTAAGGCGCAAGAACCTGCTTTACTAGGAAAACTAGTTTAATACTTGAATATCTAACATGCAAGAATCTGCTTTACTTAATAAACTAGTTCAATACTTAAATACTTGACAGGCAAGAACCTCCTTTACTTAAAAAAACTAGTTCAATACTTAAATACTTAACATGCAAGAACCTGCTTTACTTAATAAACTAGTTCAATACTTAAATATTTGACGGGCGAGGAACGGCTTTACTTGAAATACTAGTTCAATACTTAACACGCGAGAACCTGGTTTGAAATTTCTATTCCTTCAGTTTGGAATTGGATTTATTTCTGTGGCCATTCAAGAAAAAGAATTGTGAGTCTTGCGTCTTGTGATAATGGACTTCTCTCGGCTCAAGGCTAATGTATGTCCTACATTTTATTTGACTGCTTCTTTCCATTGAGTATAAAAGTTTACAGAGGGAAAAACTATTGGGGACAAAATCGAGAATTAAATGTTGACCAATGTTGATCGATTTTGTAGACTGGCAATAAAAATAGTTCATTTGAAACTTTATTGCAATGCATATAATCATAACTTTGACCGGTTATTGATAAATGTTTACCAACTAATCATCATTAAAATCACTGCCATATGTTTCCCAATGTGTCATATTATAGCAACTGCAATATTACATATTCAAATTTCTAACTAATAACATCACTACCATTACTTAAACCTCGTAAAAATTATTTATTATCATTATTATTATTATTATTATTGTTGTTGTTGTTGTTATTATTTTCATTAGGCAAGCTACAACATTAGTTGGAAATGCAAGATGCTATAAGCCCACGGGCTCCAACAGGGAAAAATAGCCCAGCGGTGTGGAAAGGAAATAAGGAAATAACGACGAGAAAAAATTGATAAATTATTCTTTTGTGTTTTAGCAACTTCACTTTCATTACAAATTTCATCCAAGTCTGTATTATTTTGTTTCATCTTTTTATATAATTTAGAGTAGCCATCTTCTAAATAGTTATGTTAAACAGTCAAATTTCCCTCCTGAAGCAATGATTACTAATGTGGCCGATGTAGTAAATGTCCCTGACTTGTGAACGCCAGACTGTTGTTAGAGACCCGCTCAAACTCGTTAGTATCTTGGGTGGCTGCAGCCTTACTATCCTTGTGAGCTGAGGATGAGGGTTTAGGAGAGCCAATAGGTCTATCTGCTGAGTTATTAGCAGCCATTTCCTATCCCCCTCTGGTCCTAGCTAGGTGGGGAGGGGGGGTTGAGTGCTGATCATATGTATATATGATTAGGTTCTAGGGCAATGTTAAACTATCTAGACTAAGAAAAACAATTGCATAAATATTCCTGAGTTTCTCGAAAATAAAAACAAACTTTAAAATTTCTGTTTGTGGAAATTGTCATCTCCAAACTGGCATGTCTAGTAGTATTTTTTCACGGCATTTTATCATTGGGTGTAATTTTCAATGAGAATTACTAGGTTACTAAGAGAATTTTTAAAGAGAGTTGTTAGATCTTAGAAGAGATTTGTCAGTTTTCTATTCATAGTTTCCCCTTTGTTATACTAGCCTTGATTTCAACCAAAGAATTAGCTTTTAGTTTTTCATATTTTGATTCTGCATCTGTTCTTTTGATTTTCTTTACAAATTACAAATATTTAACAGCTAGTAAATCCTAACTTATGAAACACTTCATTTCGATTTGGCGATTGTTCCTGCAACATTAATATTTATTTATGTATAAAAACCGTTCGTCCTCCTTTAAGTAGGGAGTATATTTTCAGCTTGAACTGAAACAGCCGGTGAAATAGTTAACGGAGTAGTTAGGGCATGTGGTGAATGAGGGCGAGGAGCCCTGTCCCTCTCCTGTCAAAAGCTCTTTACTTAGGTTTTCAATCCCCAGCGAGTAGGGTACCGTTACACCCTTAATCTAACTATAATTTTTCTTTGTTCTGATGCGGTATACTTCTAAGAACTACATTCATAGTAGGTTTTGTGATCTTCCCACTCTTCAACCAGAAAAATCTGGACAGGCCTACTCCCAAAGCGTAAAGAAACTAATCAGTCAGCTTGGGCCATGAATGATAGCACCATAGAAGGCCTTTGGACCCCATTCCGGTTTTGGGCGTCAACCTGTGTACTGGCTGAAGTCTCCCGTTGTTCGACCATTTTCCTTTGTTTTGTCTCTGTTTTAATTCCGTTGGTACTTGTACATTCTTTGTTCAACGGAGGGCAAACGTCAGCAACTCCTCCTTCCCAGGACTTGGTCGAAAGCGTGTGATGTTTTTTCCTGCGTGGAAGGGAGCGGTTAGAACGATAAGACTAGAAGGACAGTTCAACTTCCAAGAGAAGTAGTTCCTCCAAGTTCAAAAGAAATTTCACATTCCCTCAAGAGCAGGGGCCAAGGCGAGTTAGTGGTGGGTCTCGGACCGTTGCTGAGAGGGATGCTCCTTTTGTCCCTGTACTAACCATTCCAGATGTTCTAGTACAGGCAGGATGACTTGCTGGGTAAGGCACTGTCGGCTTCGGCCGTAGTGGTTCCTGATATGTGACGGAGCCACTCAGGTTATAGAGGATAAGTGTGGAGAAGTGCTCCCGTATGTACGGCCACCTTCCTCTCCATCTGCCAATGCTTTGCCCACCATGGGTGGCACTTCTCTTACTTAACCCACTCTTCCCAGACTACGGACCACACTAGTGGGTGTTTCATTCCGTTCCGGATCCTATTCCCGTGACTGTCCTTATCATATGGACATCTCGAAGCCCTTGCTCGTGTCCTTGGACAGAGGGACCACCTAACAGCGTCTCCGAATCATTACGGCCTCTTCAGAGAAACTTCTACAGTTGTAGACCGGCAACCCTCATCTCCCTTCCCCCAGGGAGAAGTTTTCAAGGAGGACCAACAGCAGGGCAGTTCCCTTTCACAATTTTCCCCAGATATTGAAGCACCGTGGTCCATGCCACCCTCCAAGGACAAGGGAACCACCTAACGGGCTGCAGGACTAGCCCCTCGGGGTCGCTGTCACGCGTTCTAAAGAGGCCAGTACCAAGAAGAGAACAGAGAACCTTGTGTTTTTCACTCGGCCCGCCACCGTTGCAGACATAGGAGTCACTGCTGTACCAAGTAGCTGCTCCAGCCACCTCGAGGTCTCCTTCGCTTCGCAGGAACTTTTTGATTTCCTCGGACTGCCACCGGGCACTTACTCAGGCACCTCTCCCTCCCCACATACCCTTCAGTTACCCCCAGTGGGATGTGCAGTTGCTCTGGTATCCCACTAGTCATGAGGCAGGATCCTTCACTTTGACAGAAGATGGAGGACTGTAACAGGATGTCGTCACTCAAGCAGTACACTTCACGTTCCAAGGTCAATTTCAAAGGTCAACATTCAGAGGAAGAGGCAGTCTTCGCTGCCGTAGCAGGATTGGGAGATGCTGGCGTGGCCATAGAGGACCCCATCCTGCCCTTAGGTGCTCTTCCTCTCTGATCCCCTGAAGCCCAGTGGGAGCGACATGGCTCTTACTGTTTCAGTTCATCCTGCTACGGAGGGCTCCGTTCATCCTCCTGGGATCCCCAAAGGCTAGGGTACTTAGCGCCGCTACATATGACATGGCTCTCACTGCTTCTGCTCTGCCCACTACGGTGGGCTCTGTTCCCCTTCTTGTGGCCACTAGAGCACGGCAGAAGTGTAGTACCCCACTACGTACAACATGGCTCTCGACACGATGGCTGCACTCCGACCCGACCCGCCCCGCCTGGCCCAAGATCCACACCAGGGTCAGCCACTAAATCTTCGCCGGGGCATACTGACGGAGGACCAGGCTTTGCCGGATTAGTCTTCCACCTTTCGTAAAATCGTTGCCTTGTTCTGACAGCGCAATGTTTTGGTGACCATGCACCTCCCTCAGCCTCAAAAGGCTCCTCAGAGTGGAGTTAGCATTAGAGGAACAGAGGCCTCTTCCCCTGGGAGAAGACCTTCTTAAGAAGCCCCACTTCAACAAGTTCCACAACAGACTACAAAACCTCTCCCTTCATGGGTGAAGGTTATTCAGCATCTCCTGGGGCAGGATGACTTCTCCATGAGGACAACCGTTAAGATGACAGATTGTGAAGAATTTGCCGGCAGTCTACTTAGCAAAATTAGCCAAGATTGGTAGGTAAAGCAAGCAAAATATAAAGCCGTCGATGACTTTGGTCTATCAAATAGTCTATTTCATACTGCAACTCAGGTTAAACGTAGGTGTCTCAATCCCGGTGGTGAAGGGTTTCCAGTCAGCCTTTTACAGAGTTCCTGCTGAAAGGAGGGAAGCTGGGTAACTTAGTGTCCCTCCATGCTCCTGAAGTGCTTCATGTATTCATGTCCCCCTTAGCCCCTACAAGTTCCGGAGTGGGACGTGGCCAGAGTGTTGGAGGCCCTGAAGAGACTCCATTTTATTTTGAGCCCCCTGGTCTCTGCCAAAAGGTTGGCCAAGTTACACTGCCTTTCCTAAGATGTGTGTCGCACGAGGGGGGTAGGTGGGAAAGAGCTGACCTTACAATTAGTCCCCTTCTTCATGGCGAAAACCCAGAACCCCGGGGTAGCAGACCCCAGGTTCGAGGAGTTTTCAGTCTCCACTATAACAAAATCCGGAGACGTCAAGTACCTTCACCTTTCTCTGGTTTGGTAATTACTTAGCTAATGATTTAAACAACCATTTCAGCTCACTCTGAAAACATAACCCTACACAGACTTGGGCTTGTATAGTTAGGAAAAATATGAGTGACTTTAAAAATTTTTGCTGCTGTAAGAATAAGATTAGTATAAGTTTTATTTTGAGAAATCTTTATTCTTAGAACACATTTTGTCTTTCAGGATGCCTACATCAGTTCATACGCAGAAATAGTATACGGAGGACATTCCTGGACAGAAAGATTGAGGTCCTATCACATCGGCAGATCTCTTGACAATAATCGCCATTGGGGTTGCCGTCCTGCCAAGATGCCTTTGGTAAACGAGAGTGGATTCCCGATTAGACCACACCAATACCCAGGAAGCAGAAGTGGTAGAGTATTCCAATCAAAGAAGTCAAGCCATAAGAAAGTTTCAGATATTCATAACTATAAATTGGACAATGAAAATGGAAAACTTCTTTCAGAGACGCGCTCTAACGATTCTTATGGGACTATGGAATGTTCTTCGTCAACGACCCGTCACTGGTACGATTCTATATCCTCATCCGGAGCATACTCCACTTCATCTGGTGTATACAGTCAATCAACAACTTGCCCTGCAGACGTGTCTAGCAATTCTATTTCAACAGTTGCTTCTATACATTATACAGATGGCGATAACACCTATTTCCAGCAAGGAGCAACCACTCCTCAACTTGAGGTAAAGAACAGAACGGCTTTGATAGAAGCAGAGAGCAAGTACCGTAGTATTGAGTTATCAACAAATGAAAAGTGAGATTTTCTACCAAGACTAAGTTTTTTACTGAGGCAATGTTTTACAAAAGGCCACTTTTATTTCAAAATATTAATTTCCATGAAATGGTGTATCTGATTACGAATTAATTTTCGAAGTATTCTGAAAAGTTTAATGAAGGCGTTTAAAGTTATCTTGTAATATGACAATGAATTGAATTAAGGATTTTGCGTGAATTAGACTTGAATGATTTTAATCGTTGGTATTTCCACTGCTTGATTCATGGATCATGGCTTGTATTTTAATTCATACTTTTTAATTTGATAAATCACAATGAAGTGATTGTTCCGCTCTCTGATTTTATATTCCTTTTCAAAAGTTGACATGGAAAGTAGGTTGCCTCGTGATCGCTCGTCAGAAGAGTTCTGATTGCTTCCATGCTGTGTACCTGAATATTTTTCTTTAGTTAAGAAATTATTGAAAGACCCTAGTTATTAGTACTTATCTATCATTGTTAAATAGATTGATATATGCATATGCGGGTGAATATTTTTGTTTCTTATTGGTAAGTGTATGTGTACACTTTGTGTACAAGTATAAATGTAGGTAAATGTACACACTGTGTGCAGACATTCGTATACGTATTAGTTTATAATTATTTTTATCAATTTTCTTTGTATTTAGATTAAAGGAAGTGATTTTCAGTTTGTTAAAGCTATTGTACATGATAATGGCAAATATTTCAATATACCATAGCATTAAAGAAAGTACAATGATCTAGACATCTGTGTTTCCTGTGACACAATTTACTTTTAAGGCAGTTTTTAATATCAAATTTGGTGTAAAATTATGCTTCCGGACTTAAATTGTTGAGTGTGTATATAGTCTTGTGTGTAGGGTGTCTTATACATTTAGTTTTTAAACCTCATAACTGTAAGTAAATTAATAGCAAATACTTACAAAAACACCACATCGTTTCTTTTCTCTCTTACTAAAAGCATATACCGGTATCTTGGTTGGTATGCTAGTTTTTACTTAACAATGTATTAATAGCTTATGTAGGAAAAATGAAGTGGAGTTTCGAATTGCAGAAAATTTAAGGCAAATTCAGCTCTTTACAATCTAATTAAGATGTGTGAAAAAAAATAGTTTCAGCTCCTTCCAGAAGGAACAATTAAATAGCTATTGTCCTGGTGTTTTCAAGTTTTGTAATATAATTAAGAAATGTGTGAAAATAACTACTAAGTTTCAGTTCTTTCCAGAATGGTTAATTTAAGAATTTTTTCTCTGGTATTTTCATATTTAGTAATAGATGTAATTGAGAAATGTGTGAAAAAATACCACATTTCACTTATTTCTAGAAAGATTAATTTAAGAATTTTTGTTCAGGTATTTTCCTATTTTGTGATAGATGTAATTAAGAAATTTAAAAAAAACTACTACATTTCAGTTCTTTTCTTAAGGATTAATTTAAGATTTTTTCCTTGTATTTTCATATTTTGTAATAATTTATAATTAATACAAATCAATAAAATTCAGTAATTTTCTTTTCCTTTTGGGTAATTGATTATGGCAAGCACTTATAAAGCTGTTAAAAGAGGCTATAGTCATTTTATTTAAATTGCAAATAAGTTTTGCACTGGTGGAATTTCTCACGAGTGCACATGCGCTGTAATGTGCTATTAATAGATATACTGTTTATCATAGATATTAGGAAGTGGGGGAAAACGTTGTTATCGTAATTTGAAGAATCTTGAAGTAATAGTTAATTTAATAGATATATTGTTTGTTATAGATATTAAGAGGTGGGGGAAAACGTTGTTATCGTAATTTGAAGAATCTTGAAGTAATAGTTAATTTAATAGATATATTGTTTGTTATAGATATTAAGAGGTGGGGGGAAACGTTGTTATCGTAATTTGAAGTATTTTGAAGTAATAGTTAATCTATCAAGAAATTCAGGATTAAATTTAGCAAACTGAAGGATCACCCAGAAGTTAGTGAACTGGGTAACGTAAAGTCAATGTTGGAATTATTGCAGTAAAAACATTAGCTTAGTGGAGTAAAGGAAACTTGACCTATTGGGGAAAATACATTTTCGCTAAGCCAACAAGGGTCGAAAGAACCACAATCATTGACAAAAACTTTTTTAAATGAGGATTCGACTGAGGGAATTCAAAGGGATGTCCAAAAGCTTCATCATTAATATAAGAAGTTTCTATTATTATTATTATTATCATTATTATTTATATTATCTATATTTACATTATTTATATTATCTATATTTACATTATTTATATTATCTATATTATCTATATTATTTATGTTATTATTGTTATTATTATTGTTGTCGTTGTTGTTGTTATTATTATTATTATTATCATTATTATTACTTTCTAAGCTACAACCCTAGTTGGGGAAGCAGGAGGCTATAAGCCCAGGGGCCCCAGTAGGGAAAATAGCCCAGTGAGGAAAGGAACTCTTCAACCAGTAAATCCAATGACACAATTTGTCAATGCTAACAGTATTTATTATAGAGAGTTATTAGTAAATTTAGCTAATCCAATTATAGTTTCTATTTCACTTTTTATTTTATATTTTTTGAAATATATTAACCATTAAAACTTCTAACCAGTATTCAGTTTTGATGCGACTTCATTATTTAGATAAGTCTTCATGAATTATTGGCTTAACTTTGCGGTATAGTTTATTTTTGGAGCTGCCATTATAGTCAATGCTATTATTGAACTAATTTGTGTGCGTATTTGAGTTTAATTTTAGCTTTAATGGAGATTATTACGAAAAAGTTTGTAATGGCTATAGGTAACCCTTTGTCCTCTTTTATCCAACATGTACTGTAGTGTTTCGAGACTAGGGTTATGCCTTCAGTTTTTTTTCCTGTTTGAATTTTTTCATATCACTTTATGTTCTGAGTATTCTAAAAGAGATATAAGATACGGAATGAGGTAATTAGGGGTACCACAGGAGTTAGAAAACTATCAGATAAGATCCAAGAAAGTAGACTGAGGTGGTATGGTCATGTCATGGGAAGAGATGAACAGTATATTGAGAGTAGAGTGATGGAAATGGAGGTACAGGGAACGTGAAAGAGAGGAACACCAAAGCGAAGGTGGTTGGACTGTATCAAGGATGACCTTCGATCAAAGGGATTAACCGGTAATGAAGTGTGGGACAGAGGTAGAGGGAGAAAGCTGACCAGAAACATCGACCCCACATAGAAGTGGGAAAAGATGTAGACAAAGAAGATTCTAAAATAGAATTTTAACCAGGATATTTGATGCTATCCTTGAGGAACCCTCATTTATCCAACATAGTGTTTCAAGACTCGGTTTATACCTTCAGTTTTTTTCTCTTAAAATGTTTAGGTATCGCCTTATGTTTTGGTATTCTAAAAGAGAATTTTTACCGGGTAATTTATTGCTAGCCTCGAGGAAGCTTCGTTTATCCAATAGTGTTTTGAAATAAGGCTTATACCTTTAGTATTTTCCTTTTTAAAATGTTTAGGTATCACCTTATGTTCTGGGTATTCTAAAAGAGAATTTTAACCGTGGAATTTGTTGCTAGCCTTAAGGAACCCTCTTTTATGCAACGTAGTGTGTTGAGACACTGTTTATACCTTTAGTTTTCTCCTCCTAAAATGTTTTGGTATCACATTATGTTTTGGGTATTCTAAAAGAGAAATTTTGACCGGGGTATTTGTTGACATCCATAAAGGAAGAAGAAAACTGTTTTAGATTTGGTCGTTTTTATCGATAGATAAGCTGATAATTCTAAATTTTCTGTATTTAGAAATCTGCCTGTAGTTTTCCCCTAAGAATATGCAGCTATGAACGCTTGGAAAGTTTACTAAAATATAAGAAATTATCTCTAATCTGTACTATTTTTAGGAAATTTTATAAATAGCAAAGAAAACTTTTAGTTCAGTTACAGAAAAAGGAAGCTATAAATAACATCTGTTTATCATTTAATGAATGTGCTTTTTAGATGGCATCCCCTTTTTTGGAAAAAAAGATATAAGGGTAATGTTTAATTACCACAACAATACAGGGAGATAAAATTGCATAATTATGAATAAATTAACGCAGACTGGCACTTTTAAATTTTCACGAATCCAGAGGAAGCTTGTTACAAATACCTCTCTTGATATTATAAAAGAAAATTATGCTAATTTTCCATTAGATTGTTAAAATGACAATCAATTAGGTAAAATAGAAGAGATGATTGTTCTGGCTTCAATGCTTGTAAATAACTATTGCCAGAAGGAAAATGACTATTCAAGCAAAAAAAATAAGGGTTAAAAGGAAAGAAGAGAAAACTGCAGACTTTACTAAAGAATACTTAGACAAAAGGGGTGAAATTACAGATTTTGGGGGCTCGAGGGCCTGAATTGGTGATGGAGCCCTCCCTCCCCGTTACCTTGGCGAATTGTTTGTAATTTTAAATGTACACTTATATATTTTTTTTCTTCGAGGCTGCTTTGTTAGTCCCCCTTCTTTTGGAGGGCTGGGGGGCATTTTAATAAACATTTGCATAATTTTATATCCCGAGGCTGCTTTGTCAGTCCCCTTCTTTTGGAGGGCTGGGGGGCATTTTGATAAACACTTACATATTTTTTTTCTCCGAGGCTGCTTTGTCAGTCCCCTTCTTTTGGAGGGCTGGGGGGCATTTTAATAAACACTTACATAATTTTATAACCCGAGGCTGCTTTGTCAGTCCCCTTCTTTTGGAGGGCTGGGGGGCTGTCACCCCCACCTTAGCTACGCCACTGAAAGTGGGTGTTTCGAATGATAATGCTGAGGTGGGCAACTGATTTTGTCCTATTTCATCTAACCTTTTTCTGCCTTACTCGAAGGGTGTGCCTTTTTTATCCAACCTTTTTCTGCCTTACTCGAAGGGTGTGCCTTTTTTATCCAACTTTTTTCTGCCTTACTCGAAAGGTGTGCCTTTGCGTTTCAGTGGCTTCACGTTCTAGCATAGGGAAACTGACCTTTGATTTCTACTGTCATGTTAGTATAGCAAGCAACGCACATACAAATAAGGAAATAGGCTCTTGCGAGGGGGCTGTTAGGTAACAACGGAGAGGCGAGATAAATGCAAATGAGTTTATTCAACAAGACAATGAGCTTATATACAGAGAGTTGAGAGCAAGAAGGACACAAAATTCAAGCAGGATAAAATATGAGATAGTAAGCTTAAACGGGTTACAATTTTCAGAGAAAATAAAAAGAGGCGAGATGAATGCAATTGAGTTTATTCAACAAGACAATGAGCTTATATACAGAGTTGAGAGCAAGAAAGACACAAAATTCAAGCAGAATGAAATATGAGATAGTAAGCTTAAACAGGTTACAATTTTCAGAGAAAATAAAAAGAGGCAAGATGAATGCAACTGAGTTTATTCAACAAGACAACGAGCTCATATATATATAGTTGAGAGCAAGAAGGACAAAATTCAAGTAGTATGGAATATGTGATAGTAAGCTTAAACAGGTTACAAATTTCAGGAAAATAAAAAGAGGCGAGATGAATGTAAATGAGTTAATTCAACAAGACTTATATACAAATAGTTGAGAGCAAAGAGGACACAAATTTCAAGTAGTATGAAATATGTGATGGCAAGCTTAATCAGGTTATTATTTTCAGTGCGGGGAGAGCGAGAGGTAAAAAATCAATACTGATAGTGTGTGAGCGTGTATGAAACCCGTGAGGTAATTGCTCCCACCCCTAAGCTTGGCTGGTTATGATCAAAGCGAGTTTTCGTTAGAAAAATAATAAAAATCAAATAATTAGAACAATAGACGAGGTTAACTGGATGAGCGACAATTTAGCACTAGTTAAGATTAACTATATTCACAGTATACATTTATAGAAAAGAGGAATAAATAGAAATAAAAAAAAATATTCGAGTTGTTTTTAATAAAAAAAATAAATTTTTATGGGACCCACTACACATATGAACATCTTTCACCCTCGAAAAAAAAAAGTTACTTTTCCTAGTGTCACTTTTAAGGTGGAAGTGCATTTGGGGTAATAATTAAGGTAAAATGATGATTTAAGGAATCAATGGCAAAGAAGTAAAAAAAAGATATTCGAAAATATACCTGAAATGGCATGATTCCGTTACTGTTAGGAAATGCCATATTCTTGTTTTACTCGTAATATATATGTATTGCTGCAATCAAGCGTAATCAATATATTTTGGCGGGGGGCCTCAAGCAATTAAGTATACTAAACTTTTTTTTTTGGGGGGGGGGGTTGAGTGCCATGACTCCCCGCTGTTGGATGGAAGGACGCTGGTGAATGGTACAACACTTGAACATATGCTACCGGGGTCTAAGCGATGTCAGGCAGGGCAGCCGATCGGGACTACAGTCTACCCCAAAGCCAAAGCAAAGTACTTCAAGAAGGCAACCGTGCTTACCCCATACAAATGGAAAAAAAAAAAAAAAAACACGTTAATAGAACATAATAGCAGCCAATTAAGAGTGAGTGATTTATTATTTCTTATGCAAAACAAATCAACATATTCTAAAAGGGGACCAATAAAGGAATACCAAAAAATGCTGATCTCTGTTAACTATACATAGCTACAACATTAATCCAAGGAATTACTATTCTATTGCTTTGAAGTTAGCTATTTAAGTTAGCTTTTTTGGCGGTTCTCAATTTGGTTTATTTCTTCTTAGATTAGCCGTATTCCACAACCCCAACTCAAAGGAATACCAATAACTCCGTTATAGATAGTAGGTTGGCCAGGGCACCAGTCACCCGTTGAAGATACTACCGCTAGAGAGTTATGGGGTCTTTTGATTGGCCAGACAGTGCTACATTGGATTCTTCTCTTTGGTTACGGTTCACTTTCCCTTTGCCTAGACATACACCGAGTAGTCTGGCATATTCTTTACAGATTCAACACTGTCCTCATACACCTGAAACACTGAGATTACCAAACAGACCTTCTCCTCTCCAGGGGTTAACTACAGCACTGTAATTGTTCAGTGGCTACTTTAATCATGGTAAGGGTGGAAGAGACTCTTTAACTATGGTAAGCGGCTCTTCTAGGAGAGGGAGACTCCAAAATCAAACCATTGTTCTCTAGTCTTGGGTAGTGCCATAGTCTCTGTACCATGGTCTTCCACTCACTGTCTTGGGTTAGTTTTCTTGCTCGGGCACACTAATCTAGATTATTTCTCTTCCCTTTGTTTTATTAAAGTTTTTATAGTTGATGCAAGAAATATTTATTTTTATGTTGTTACTGTTCTAAAATATCTTATTTTTCTTGCTTCCATTCCTCACTGGGCTATTTTCCCAGTTGGAGCCCCTGGGCTTATAGCATCCTGTTTTTTTTCAACTAGGGTTGTAGCTTAGCAAGTAATAATGACCCCGAATTCTCTCCTCGGTCCTTGAGCTCCCGAAAGAGGTTCATTAAGCCTCCATAGGCTCGCTACGTCACGATATTTCTGAAGGAATATCAATACACCTCGACTTACGCAAGATCTACATACTGTATATAGGACTTACCCAGATCGAAGGGATCACATAAATAGAAGATATCTATCTCAAAATAGATCCCGTATCCCATTCCAATCTCGTGTCTCGAGTTTCATTATCTTACAGATTAAGGCTGTTACAAGGCATTTCCTGTCGTTTGGTGTATCTCCAGAACTAACCGCAGACCCCCCCCCCCCCCCCCGTGCTATCGTCCAAGTTTAACATTTAAGTTGATAATATGCGTCCTCTCTTACTAGTCTTTATGCCCTACTATGAGAAGGACGTTCCTTCAAAATGTTTATCAAGAGACAAGAAAAATCCATTTTATTCATGAAATGGATAGCGCTTATCAAACCACAAGCAATGCTGCTTCTTC
>NC_090731.1:16945997-16955997 GCF_036898095.1 Palaemon carinicauda | reverse complement strand
TTTTATTTTTACTTTGATTATATGTGACATTTGAGTAGTAACCTTTGGCACAGGCAATAATACTTTCTTGCCCTTCTTTCTCACCGTTATCCCTACATTAAGAGGTCTGATGCTCCATATTTTTAATAGCTTTAAGCATAGTTAATAATTTGGCGAAGGGTTTTTACCATTGCATTCCCTTATTATTATTATTATTATTATTAAAAGCGAAGCTATAACCATAGTTGGAAAAGCAAAATGCTATAATCCCAAGTACTCCAACAGGGAAAATAGCCTAGTGAGGAAAGGAAACGAGGAAATAGATAAAACACAAGATAAGAAACAATCAAAATAAAATATTTCAAGAATAGTAACAAAATTAGATTAGTTCTTCCATATACTGTATAAACTATACAAATTTAAAAAAAACAAGAGGAAGAGAAATGAGATAGAATAGTGTGCCCGAGTGTACCCTTAAACAAGAGAATAATGCAAGGCAGCATTATTCACAGTTATTGGCAGTGGGACCAACCTTTTGCTAAAAACAAGACTGCAAGGCAACAGCTGTCCTTTTAGTCGCTTTCTACGATATGCAGGACGTACAGTTAGAATCAAAAGAACGCCGACACTCAGGGGAATTCTTTCGTCAGATGTCTCTAGTGTTCCCATGACAAAACAGACAACGAGTTGCTCCTCTTACTACTGCTACGAAATGGGCGGAGCCTTCTCCAACCTTGGTGAATCAAAGACAGTAAAGGGCTGTCTTTGTTAGAGCAAGCATTGAGATGTTACAAATCGAGTTGCCATATTTCATTCTCAGTTATCATTTGACGTCTCAAATATCCACTACAATTACTGAATACACAAACACACACACACACTCACACACACACATATATGTATATATATACATATATGTATATATACATATATACAATATGTATATATACATATATACATATATACATGTATATATATATATATATATATATATATATATATATATATATATATATATACAGTATATATACACATATATACAGTATATATATATATGATATATATATATGTATATATATATACATATATATATATATATATATATATATATATATATATATTATGAACCCACAAAATTATGTAGATAATATTGGAGTGTCATAGCTAAACAATTCCTTCCATTAACAGCTATATTTGATTATTTTAATATTAGTCCTGTTCAAGTTACCGATGAACGAAAAAAATAATTTCAATTATGTTTTTATGTTAAAAAATATTAATAAAAACACCATACATGAGTTATACCCACATAAAGGACGTTCAGAGAGAGAGAGAGAGAGAGAGAGAGAGAGAGAGAGAGAGATCAAATGGTTTGAGCTTACTCAAGTTAATGAAGTAATGTAACAGCACATAAACTCCTTTTTAGACATTTATGCATATCAAAATATTGTTTGTCCATATTATTCAATGTTTCCAATAGAAATGATTATATTATGCTCCCAAAAGCTTATCGTTATTTTTCAGATGATAGACCGACTGCTAAAAACTACTTACAGTTTATAGATATTCATTGAATGTAACATTTCGTAATACGTGAGGAGACTTTATTGTAAAATATTTCCCAAATTATTCAGATTCAGGGGTATGCGCCGTTTCAGTCTTTAGACTCTAAGCCACTTTATTTAACACTCCCATTGTTGAGCTTTGTCATCTCACCGTCTGCTATCTTGGCCTTGAAGGATTAGCATTGCCATTTGAACTAAAATCTTAAACATTTATAGTAAAATCTTTACTACATTACTTATTCAATCTTTATCGTAATTGCTTTATTCACTTGATAATTATCGAAACTAAATGGCAAGATTGGATATAGTTATTACAGGATATAAATAACGGGATTATTTTGTTAGAATCAAATGCTTATCCAAATAATGGGTGATTTTGGGGGAAAATAACTATAATTGCTTTTGGGTGTTTGGAGGATTTGCTTCCTTAAGGGTCTGTATACCAACATTTGTCCGGCTGCATATAGTTTGATCATCATATTTTATACTCCTCTATATACGTTAAATGCTCTGTAGGAAAATTTAACCAGCTGCTTTAAAATCGACTAAGATATTTACGTTAACTGGAATAATGATAGAGGAATGGGATATATATTGTATAAAAAAATCTGAGGGGCACCACTTATTCATGGAAGCATGCTTCACAATGCAATTTTTTTTTTTTTTACTTCGATGTAGATTGTAAAAACTAAGATAGAGAAAAATGAAATACAGATCTCCAAATGCCTTATTCCGGAATCCAGCTAATAAATATCTTGTTTTGGTGTCACACAAATATCAAATAGTTCCATGTTGGAATGGTCAAGTGAAGGTGTTTCTGCTGCCGCTTGGGAGAGATTTCTTTTATGGAGGCACAGTGAGAAGATAAGAACCTAAGTTGACGCCCTAAGACGAGCACCGAGGCAGAAGGGCATTAATTTTAAAGATAATATTTAATAAATAAAGGAATAAATAATGATAAAAAGAAAACAAATATTAAATAATGAATCAGGGGATAGAGGAAGAAGCTCCGGAAATAAAATCTAAAGAATGAGAGAAAATATTTAGGAATCCATGAGTATCGCTCCTCAGCTGTATAAGTTAGTGATCAAAAGGGCAATCAAACTTTTATTTCCGAGATATTTTAATATTTGGTTTTCCCTTTCCCCTACTCACGGCACCAGCTGTAGAAATTCTGGTTTAACTAATAATCTGATAGGCTGAGGAGTTGGTATGGATAGCTTTTGCTCGAACAACCCGAACTAGAGCTTCACGGATAGTAATGCATTTTTCGCTTGTTAAGCGCCCATCTACCTGGCGTAATTTACCCAGTCAAGAGACCTACATCTATCACCCCATAGCTGGGCTAATTTGGGCACTTGATCACTGTAAATAAGGACTTTATCATACAAAGCTAAGCCTGTTTGAATCAAGATTATAAGACCTTTGTGCATGAAATTGATATGAAGTTGGTTTGATCTCAAAGCTGTTTAATTTCTCAAGATAAAGCTACTAGCAATTATATAATCATTGATAACTTACAATCAGGGTATTAGAATGGGGAATAATTTCGTGCTTATGCCATCTATTCGTGTATATTTTCAGGAAAAATTATAGGAGAATTCATTTTGGGAAAATACGTATATCATAGTTTCGTGACAAAATTTCTGAAAATTATGTCGTTCTGAGACTATGATTTGTCAATAAAACAAATTTTTTAAACCCTTTACCAGAATGTGATAGCGTCCTCATCTACCTCAATATAAGTTATTTTCGATTCAAAATAATAAATTCTGATTGTATTCAAGGTGCTTTGCAGTCATCAGTATCTATTATATCCATCATCGATTATCTATTATGCAAAGTTAATACTTAAATTTCGTTACTTATCGACCGTCCATCAACAGCAGCTATTTTATTCTACTACTGCTATCTTTTACAAATCAACTAATAATGAATTAGGTTAGCCAAATTTACTAGAACATTAACGGGTATCAAATAAATCTCAGGCAATGATACAATATCTTACAGGCTGTATCATGAGTCTACAAGCAGCCTATCTCCACAACCCCTAAAACAGAAATGACTTTCCTATTTGCTCAGTGTCGGAATGGCCTGGGCAGGGGGGTGAAGGAGAACCGCCCCCCCCCCCCCCCCTTCCCTGGAAAGTGTCTACTTGGTCCCTCTTACGAAAAAAGTAGCAATTGAAAAATAATAGTAAATATATATATATATATATATATATATATATATATATATATATGTGTGTGTGTGTGTGTGTGTGTGTGTGTGTGTTTGTGTGTGTGTGTTTTGTATTTGTATTGAAAAGTTGAGACATCAAATGATTATACAGAATTGAAATATGGCAACTCGATTTGTAACATTTGTATACTTTTGCTAACAAAGACGGCCCTATACTGTCTGATTCGCTAAGGTTTGAGAATGCTCCGCCCATTTCGTAGAAGTTGTAAGAACAGTAACTCCTTGTCCGTTTTGTCATGGGAACACTAGAGACATCTGACGAAAGATTTCCCCTGAGTGTCGGCGTTCTTTTGATTCTAACTGTACGGTGAGATGGAATGCTATCTTGGTGTCCGACCGTGCTGCTTCTGTGACTTGAGCTTAACTATAGGACAGCTATACCATTATTAACAAAGCCCCTCCTGACAGCCTTCTTATGCTGTTTTGGTCTGACAGAAATACCTTTTAAATGTTTGACCGACATAAAAACAAGTTACGCTTCAAACAAGGGATGCCAGACCTCACATCATTGTCATTTTCAGGGCTATTCTTAATCATGTCTTATCAATATGCTGCTATATATAGCTCTGGAAGTGACAGTAATGTGATTTATAGTCTCTTCCTTTACCAGCTACCTTTCTTACCTTACCCATTATGTAATAGACTTTGTTATCCTACCATCATCTGTTAGAATTGCTCAACAATGCTTCGACAAAATCTACCACTTTTACTCTTTCACAATCATTCTATATCATTATCATTTCTTTTTTCTTTCATATTCATACCCATCGGAACCTTGATAAAACTCTACCCATCGAGGCCTTAATAAAACTCTATCCATTGGTCCTTAATAAAATCTCTACCCATCGAAACCTTAATAAAATACTACCCATTGGAGCCTTAACAAAACTCAAGCTTACTCCAACCCTTTCCTAACGCAAACAATCCCATAGCCTCTAAATAGTTTTTGCAGTTTCTACGCTGTATCCACAATCAGTAGTGCATCAGCTGCCACCACATGTACCCTAGTTCATTCATGACTCATTTTCTTACTACACAACTCTACACCTACATTGCCTGCCCCTCTTTTGCCTTGTCTCATCACTCCATCAATGAAGATAGGGAGCACAACGGAGGACATATCATAACCTAGTCTCTGACATAATGTCCCCCCAAATTATTCTATTTAGCAAATAAACTTTCAATATGTATATTTGGTTAGCGTCTTGGGAATTGTCTTGCTTTGGCTATGTCACTGTCCCTTGCCTCAGACAATCATAAGCGACCTTTAAATATTTAAACCTTTAAACTGTCCATTGTATACCATATATCGTCAAGACCTTGGTATTTGTACTATATTTATCTCATATGCAGATTGCTTTTTTACCGTATATAAGGTTCAAAATAAATACTTAATGTATTATCACTCGAAAGGTGTAATAATATATATATATATATATATATATATATATATATATATATATATATATATATATATATATATATATATGTGTGTGTGTGTGTGTGTGTGTGTGTGTGTGTGTGTGTGTGTATCTTTTTATATGGAATATGACTACGTAGACTAAATTTATTTGCTTTCTTCAGTCCTCCAACAGAAGCAAAGTTTATGATAGAATTGATAGGGATGAAATGTGAAGAATATGTTAGAATATAATTATCTCATAGATGTTAAGTTCTTCAGAACAATTGAAATATTCTTAAGAAATTATTCCATGGGTGATAGATTATTAAGAACAATTGAAATATTTTTAGAATAGAATAAAACCATGTGTTAAAATGTAGTGCATAGTTAGGAGCCATTAGTTTGATGTGAAACTGGCTCTTGAGTCAAGAGTTTGATTTGTCTCCATATCTGGAGCTATAAGAGAGATTACTTGAGTGCCATATGAGGATGAGATCATGGTGAGGGGTAGTTGGAGGTGGTTTGGCCATGTTCTTCGCACTCCCCAAGACTGATTAGTTCACGAAACTTTCAACTAGTCTCCACAAGGCACTAGAAGAGTTGGTAGATTCAGGCCTACATGGCTGAGGACTATGAAACGTGAAGTAGGAGATGATATTTATGTAGGTGAAAAGTTGTTAGTTGAGAGTATGAATCATAAAATGTGTGGAATGGTTGACGTTTACAGATGATATTGTGCTCATAATGGAGTACTGAAGATAAATATGAGAAACTTTTGTAATATTTTCGTTTCATAGTATGTAATTGGTTTAATTTCTTCCATTGTTTTTCATTAGTTTATTCTTTACTTAAATATATATATATATATATATATATATATATATATATATATATATATATATATATATATATATATATATATATATATATATATATATATTCCCTTATCAAGATGCTTTCCAATCAAGGTTGCAATTTGGCACGTAATAACAATAATAATACAAAAGACAACTTACTAAATTATCTAGTTAAAGTTTTACATTCCCTTACAGTTTCTTCTTCGCAGCCGCATCGCAAGAAGGCGCAGGCCAAGGAATCCTTCGCGTCCTGATTTCTCACAACTATTCAAAAGAAACGTCCTATCAAACCACCAGCCCCCTGGATATGACTCCTCCAAGATGAATAAACAAAGGAAGATGCCAATGGAAGAGATGTTATATTTGGCAACGCAGCATCGTAAACACCAAAAGTACCACAAGGGGAGAACTTCACATGCCTCCTTCCTCACGCCTGACAAGAGACTCCCTGCCGTGAAGCAGGAGTCCTCAGCTGAGGATGAAACGGGCTCCTCCGGAGGAGGAGGGGGAACGCCCTCAGGCGCTCATTTATCTTACGGCACCATGGAAAGTTCGTCTCCCGTTATACGTAATTATCACGGTTCGTTTTACGTACCAGGTCGATCTTCGGGCGACTTCGCCTCTCGAAGTGCCAATCGAGTCTTCAGTTACCTAGCGGAGAGACACTGCTATTCCTCCCGCGCTCCATTAGTCACTGCAACTACCAAAGTTAACCCATCTCGTTTTACTACCAGCCATGATGGAGGATTTTCGCCTAATTTGGAAGAAACTTTTATTCCTAATCTTACAGGAAACCTCAAAATAGAAAAAATCTTACACTAACAACAAAATCATAACATCTTAGTTTAAAAATATTTATTTTATTTTATTTTACTCGTTTGTTGTTTATATTTATTTCTTACGTTGCTATGTATAAGCAGCGGCGAATTTAGATGCGAGGTAATGTACAAGAGATATCTTGATTGATGTTCATATGAAGTACTCGAAATATATGTATTTTGTTTACCAGTTGTAAATCTTTTTCATAGGAAAATCTATATTTGGCCACTTATGAGTATTTATATGCAAATATAAGAATATAAGTATATATATATATATATATATATGTATATATATATATGTATACTGTATATATATATATATATATACATATATATATATATATATATATATATATATATATATATATACATATACATATATATATATATATATATATATATATATATATATATATATATATATATATATATATGTATGTATATATATAAGATATGTGTGTGCATATATACACACACACACACATATATATATATACATATATATATATATATAAATATATATATGTATATATATATATATATATATATATATATATATATATATATATATATATATATATTATTTTCAATTTTTCTTAATTTCAAATAAGTATTTCGAATACCTACATCTCAGTGTTACCATTTTTATTTGGTAATCTAGTTCGCAAGATGAATCTTTCTCATCATTCGCAAGAAATTATAGAAACTCCTTCCTCCTGGAGTCAGTGAAGTTAGAAATTAATTATGATGATGAAATTTATTATATATGGTACATATTAGCTAAGTCTACTACCCAGCAATCAGTCAAAATTCCATGATGAATTAATTTCTCATACATCATATATCAATATTGTAATTTTCATATTTTATGGTAGTATTTTCCTAAGATATGTACTTAACATCCAAGGTAATGAGGAAGTTTATTACTTTATGGGTCTTCAAAGATTACACGGTATATAAATGATATACTAGGAGATAGTTAATGATACATATCAGTTGCCATTCAATTTACTATTGTATGTTAAATAAAACTGTGTAAGCTATTGAACATAGAATGATGATAGTCAAGTTGTATAGAAGCAGAAATATAAAAAATATTTAAATGTTCCCTAAGAGTATTGACATGTATGACTTAGAAATGAAATAAAGAACAAAATAACAATAAGTTTTTTCATATAGAAAATAGGTAGATTTGAAAACAACATATCCAGTATTATATATTAGATTTGTATCATCAAATGATTGATGTGATATCCACTTAAAATTATCTATCCTTGGAAATACTATCACTGGAGAGTTCTTGGGTCCTTTGACTGGCCAGGTAGTTCTGCATTGTATCTCTCTCTGGTTACGACTCATTTTTCCTTTGCCTACATCATCATCATCATCCCCTCTTACCCCTATTGACGCAAAGGGCCTCGGTTAGATTTCGCAAGTCGTCTCTATCTTGAGATTTTAATTCAATACTTCTCCATTCATTATCTCCTACTTCGCGCTTCATAGTCCTCAGCCATATAGGCCTGGGTCTTCCAATTCTTCTAGTGCCTTGTGAAGCCCAGCTGAACGTTTGATGAACTAATCTATCTTGAAGAGTGCGCAGAGCATGCAAACCATCTCCATCTCCTCATCATGATCTCTTCCACATGTGGCACTCGAGTCACCTCTCTTATAGTTTCATACATAAACCTTAATAGTCTGGCCTACTCTTTACACATTCTTCTCTTTCCTCATACACCAGACAATACTATATTACAAAAAACTTCTTCATTCAAGGGGTTGTTTACTGCACTGTAATTATTCAGTAACTACTTTCCACTTGCTAGTAGAGACTCTTTAGCTATGGCAAGCAGCGCTTCTAGAAGGATACTCCAAAATCAAACCATTGTTCTGTCTTGGGTAGTGCCATAGCATTTTTACCATGGTCTAACAGTCTTGGGGGTAAAGGTCTCTTGCTTGAAGGTACCACTCACGGTCACTATTCTATCTGTTTTCTTATTTCCTATCCTCACTGGGCTATTTTCCTTATTGAAGCCCTTGGGCTTATAGCATCCTGATTGCAGTTTAGATAATAATAATAATAATAATGATAATGATAATGATCATCATCATCATCATCATCATCATAATAATAATAATAATAATGATAATAATGATAATAATAATTATAATAATAATAATAATGATAATAAAAACAAAAATAAAAATAAAAATGAAAATAAAAATAAAAAAGATAATTAATGGCCTTTTAGACATATCGTTGTTTATTTCAATACCAAATATAACACAGAAACGGCTATTAAAAACTGATGGTGATTTACGAATCTATCTCCAAGATCGAAATCACTTCCTCGAGAGAGGCAAATTTTTGGAGGCATCAGAGAGGCTCCTGGAAATCTGGAAGGAGGAAGGTGCTTCTTTTATTCGTGGCTTCTTTATTCAGTGCATTTTCCATGATCGGGCGACCTAATTAAAGATGTTTTTAAATGCTGCTAAGTCTTCTTTACGAGTTCCCCACCTTTTCTCTCTTGCGCTCTTCCTTAAATTCTCTCTTTCTACGACCTTATCACATCTATCTATCTATCTATCTATCTATCTATCTATCCGTCTATGTATGTATATATATATATATATATATATATATATATATATATATATATATATATATATATATATATATACATAAGTATATCTGTACAAATATATATCTGTATATATATGCATATATATATATATATATATATATATATACTTATATATATATATGTTCATATCTATATATATATATATATATATATATATATATATATATATATGTATGTATGTATATATATATATATATATATACACGTGTGTGTGTGTAATATATGTAAATATGTATATATATATATATATATATATATATATATATATATATATACATATATACACATATATATATACTGTATATATAGCGTGTATAAATATCTAATATTTAGATCTCTAATCAATAGACAATAAAGATTTGCTATTTAAAAGACATCGAGGTGATTCTTGGAATGTAATCTAATGTGATCCTCAGAGTTTTTTTTTTCTTTTTTTTTTCTTTACTTTTCATATTGCATCCTCATGACATGTGGCTTGGGTCCTAAAACAGTG
>NC_090731.1:16928497-16940997 GCF_036898095.1 Palaemon carinicauda | reverse complement strand
GAGAGAGAGAGAGAGAGAGAGAGAGAGAGAGAGAGAGGGGGGAGGGGGGGAGTTTAATACAACCTTCCTTTAGTTTTAAATACTTTTAACAACTCATTAGCCTACACGGAAATAGCATATTTTTTTTCACCGATTTATAGAAATTGTGGAGCCCTTGTATATCTGCGGCCAGTTCCTCCAACGTGCATAAAACATGGACACCAACTAACCTAAACTTGCCTTCCTAACCTAACCTACAAGCTTTGTCCTTATCTACTTACCTAACGGGGGAGGGGGGCGCTCACGTATAAATGATACAATGCAAGTTACGCAATATATATCATGATAGTTTAGATAGAAAAGAAAATCTTACCTATGGCAAAAATTTTACGCCATGAATTGGTAATATGAGCATATCAAAATGTTGTAATTTTTTAGTACTTATAGTAGTAACCACTGCATATTCTTCATGAATACCTTGATTATATAGAACCGTTATATGATACAGTTTTGTTTATAAAATAAGCGACATGAATACGCCACAAAGCTCATGGGAAAAAAAAGATATCATTCACCATATATATTTCATGATCATTTTCAAAGCAAGATGAACCCTCCTCATCATCAGGATTAGAAGCGAACTAGCGAACACTTTTTCCCTTAATTGGCAATTATTTAGAAACCCCCTGCTTGATTTGTGCTCTTCTGTTTCACCAGAACCAATATTCTTTTGGATAGTGGTGGAAACTCGACCGTAATATAATGCTCATCCGTACCTCCTGTTTTTTTTTTTTTTTTTTTTCTAGTCTATATGGGAGACGAAAAGAGCTTTGTATAGAGCAAGTTCACTATAAATAGAAATGACAGAAAAAAAGAGTAATAGCGGCCAATACCACATTCCTTATTTACTTTACACTAAAAAATTATTAGCCTTTGCAGTAAGCTTCAGTTAAAAAAAGAAAAATAAATAAAATAAAATAAATAAACCTAATCTAATCGGAAATTCTCATTAAAAATATACTGTTATCAGCCGTATATAATACAAGCGACCGTAATTATTATCCTACTTTATTATTTTTTTACGTCAATATACCCGTTTCTAAAACGGTCAATGCCTGGCAACATTTATTCCAGGATTTCTACCGTTTTTTAATGCAAATTTTTCACATTGTTCCAAAAGATTACCAGTTCACATTTTCATACACCTAGACAGAAAGGATATCATCAGTAAAACAAACCATTGTATACAGCCTGCACCAGTTTATATGTGCCAACACGTCTTTCAAGAAACTGTACTAGCACTTTTTAGGTTATCTCTCCTCTTTTCTAACGTCCTTCGAATATATAAAGACACTAATGCCTTTCTATTATTATTATTATTATTATTACTATTTATTATTATTATTATTATTATTATTATTATTATTATTATTGTTGTTGTTGTTGTTGCTGTTGTTACTTCGTAAGCTACAACCCTAGTTGAAAAGCAAGACGCTATAATCCCAAGGGCTCCAATAGGGAATATAACCCAGTTAGGAAAGGAAATAAACAAATAAACTAGCCGAGAAGTAATTAACAATCACAATAAAACATTTCAAGAACAGTAACAATATTGAAACAAATCTTTCATATATAAACTATTAAAACTTGAAAAAAAAAAGAGGAAGAGAAATAAGATAGAATTATGTGATTTAGCTCGATTAGCTGGGCTCCACAAGGCATCAGAAGATTTAGAAGACCCAGGCTTACATGGCTGAGGACTATGAAGCGTGAAGTAGGAGATGATGCATGGAGAAGTATTAAATTAAAAGCTCAAGGTAGAGATGCCTGGTGAAATCTAATCGAGGCTCTTTGCGTCAACTGGCGTGGGAGGAGACGATGTTAAAATCAAAATACTTTGATTCATCCTCTCATCTACGTCAACTATTTGACCACAACCACATATTCTCAGAGTATCCATTTTTCTTGCACCACATAGACAGGATATTTTTAGCGGCTTCAATGTCTAGTGAAATCTGACATTCCACACAACATCTGTGAAAGTGAATTACATCAACAATACCTTCATATATTCTTCCATTGACTACTGTGACGGGCCGAGAGAAGGTTGTGACTCAAAGACAGGTTGAAAGCAACTGAGTGATTTTATTGTAGAACACTCCTTTATATACAAAATCTCAAAGCAACAAGAATTTTCATGTTCAAAAATCAACACTGTTACAGAGGAGAAAAGCAGACATGTTTATTCTGGTTCTTTTTAGTGCGAGGGGAGAGCGAAGATACAAGCATAATATATACACAAAATGAGCTATGTACGATCGTGTGACACACGGTTGGTACACTATCCATCTCCTGAAATAATAACCTAAGTTTTTACCCATCCTGCATTCCACCTTGACATGGCCCGCAGATTTCAAATATGTTCACTAGTCTTATGTAGTTTGTCTCAACCTTGCTCTTCTGCATTTTATCATCTGAAAATATCATCCTTTCTGTGCCCCATTTATCATTTATTTCCTTATCTCACACCTACGTATAATCTCCTACCTGTGACTTCCTTCGTTACCTTATAAAAATGATGAACAGTCATCCGCCCATAATAAACCTTTATATCTGATCCTGTTTATTTACAGCAAACTAGTTGCCCTCTCATCTACGCCTTTTAACCCAAACAATTTGCCCAACTTAGCAATTTAACTTTTTAATTCTAAGTCAGGCCTTCTCCATCATGAGGCTCGATACTACACAGTACTCTAGAAGTTTTATTCCAGCTGTGACCAAGTTATGGAATTATCTTCATAATCGGATAGTTAAATCAGTAGAACTTCTAAAGTTCAAACTTGAAGCAAATGTTTTTCTATATTGAACAGGCTGACATAAGTCTTTTTATAGTTTATATATGAAATATCTGTTTTAATGCTGTTAATGTTTTTAAAATATTTCATTTTTACTGTTCATTACTTCTTATATCGTTTAACTATTTCCTTATTTCCTTTCCTCACTGGGTTATATTTCCCCGTTGGAGCCCTTGGGCTTAGAACATTATGCTTTTCCAGCTAAGGTTGTAGCTTAGCTAATAATAATAATAATAATAATAATAATAATAATAATAATAATAATAATAATGAAGCCTTCCTATTAGTTCTCTCATCTCCTTTTATCTAGGTTACGTTATGCAAAGTTATTATGTTCTTCAAAACTTCTCACATAGCTGTTTCGTGGAAAAAGTAGCTCCACAAACAACCTTCTTTAGCTAAACAAAATTCTTTCCTTGTGAATCTTTCTCTGATCTGTTTTCTTTTTTAAACGGATTCATACAATGAACTTTATTTAATGTACTGAGCAAGATTATGCGATTAGTAACTCTTATAGTTAACTCCCTTTATCTTCTGAGAAGGGGGATACCAGTCTTGGGGGATACCTTAACATGGTAAAAGGGTCTGTATATTACCATGATCAACAAAGCTATATTAGTCAGGGATACCCATACTAGGTTGGTTTGCTGTGAGGGATCAGACAAAAGTCTCCCACTATCACCAATCCACGCTGGCCAGCTTGGTGATGAAAACTGAAGAAACCACGTACATTAATAACGACATGTCTGAGGCAGTTGATATATATATATATATATATATATATATATATATATATATATATATATATATATATATATATATATATATATATAAATATATATATATGTATATATAGATACATACATACATACTTATGTATATATATATATATATATATATATATATATATATATATATATATATATATATATATATATATACATACATACATACATACATACATATATATATATATATATATATATATATATATATATATATATATATATATATATATAGATACATGCATATGTATATATACACACACACATATATATACATAAATATATATATATATATATATATATATATATATATATATATATATATATATATATATATATATATATATATATATATTATATACATATATATATACACAAACAAATCCTTCCTGCCAAATCCCCAGACACCTTTCCCCCATTAAGAGATAACTTCTTGCAGCCGAGGTTGTCAACCCAATCAGCCAAAAGTACTTTTCATCCAATCAAGGTTTAATGTAATCCAATTTCAAACTTCCAGTTTGCTTTTCTCGTGTACTAAACGGTAACTACCTCAAACATTCTCAAACTTCTAGTAACTTCTCTCGTTATTTGTGATTTCGTTTTGATTCCTTCTGTCTTTCACATTGAACAAATTTTTTTTTTTTTCTATAGGTACTTCAGAGTTAATTTTATAAGTTTTGAACTAGAGTTTGTAGAAAACGAGATATGGTATTGATTTGGGAATATAATTTTTCCAATCTCAAATTCCATTCCTTTTTTTTTCTTTTTATTTATTCTTTTTTTTTTTTGAAGAAAACATTTGAAAAACAATATTATTCCTTGAAGGAAAATTTCAATCATCTAACTATGATATTTTACTGTATTCTCTAATTTTACCAATCTCAATTTCCATTCTTTCTTTTTTTTTTTTTTAAAGAATATATTTGAAAAACAATATTATTCCTTGAAGGAAAATTTCAATCATCTAACCATGATATTTTACTGTATTCTCAGAGGTATCTCAGTGGGAATATCTTAATGTGAAAGGGTTTGCGTATCGCCATGATCAGCAAAGCGGTACCAGTCAGGGCCACCCATATTAGGTTAGCTTTATGTGAGCGAGCAGACGAAAATCTCCCACCATCACCAATCCTCATTGCCCAGCGTGGTGATGAAAACTGGGCAAACCCCAGACATGAATTGACAATTCTGAGGCCATTGTCCTGCTGTAGTCTAGAAAGGGTATGTTTGTTGTAGTGGTATTTGTTGTTGTTGTTGTTGTTGTTGTAGAGTGCCAATGTTAGACAGTACTAACAAGGAAAGAAGAGAAAGTTATCAAATTAATATGTTCCAAGAAGCTGTTTTTAAGTCGAATTTGGTTGAATTTTAGCCTAGTTAGGCTTCACATAACTCGCATGCCTACGATTTTGGGCTGCAAAAGTCATCAAATAGTCCCGTTTGTTTTATTCATTATTTCATTATGAACTTTTGATACAATATCTATGATTTATGATTTCAATTGGATTTGGGATCGTATCTCCGAATGTTTGTAAGTCGGGTGTTTGTAAGTCGAATGTTTGTAAGTCGAATGTTTGTAAATCGAATGTTTTAAACTCGGATGTTTGTAAGTCAAATGTTTGTAAGTCGAATTTTTGTAAGTCGAATTTTTGTGAGTCGGATGTTTGTAAGTAAAATGTTTGTAAGTCAGATGTTTGTGAGTCGAATGTTTGTAAGTCGGATGTTTGTGAGTCGGATGTTTGTAAGTCGAATGTTTGTAAGTCTGGTGTTTGTGAAATCGGGTGTTTGTAAGTCGAGTGTTTGCGAGTCGGATGTTTGTAAGTCGGGTGTTTGTAAGTCGAATGTTTGTAAGTCGAATGCTTGTAAGTCTATTTTTGTCGGCCGAATGTTTGTAAGTCGAATGTTTATAGGTCGAACGTTTGTAAGTCGAATGTTTGTAAGTCAATTTTTTAAAAATCGAATGTTTGTAAGTCGAGTGTTTGCAAGTCGGATGTTTGCAAGTCGAATTTTTTGTAAGTCGAATGTTTGCAAGTCAAATGTTTGTAAGTCAAATTTTTGTCAGTCGAATTTTCGTAAGTTGAGTGTTTGCAAGTCGAATGTTTGTAAGTCGAATGTTTGCAAGTCGAATGTTTGTAAGTCGAATGTTTGTAAGTTGAGGCCCTTCTGTAATATTTACTTTAAGGAACGAGCATCAGGATATATACTAATTTCTATATATCCTCAACATCATCATCATCATCATCCTTATCCTACGCCTATTGACGCAAAGGGCCTCGGTTAGATTTCGCCAGTCGTGTCTATCTTAAGCTTTAAAATCAATAAATCTCCATTCATCATTTCCTACTTCACGCTTCATAGTCATCAGCCATGTAGGCATGGCTCTTCCAACTCTTCTAGTGCCTTGTGCAGCCCAGTTGAAAGTTTGGTGAACTAATCTCTCTTGGGGGCTTCGTAGAGCATGCCCAAACCATCTCCATCTACCCCTCACCGTTATCTCATCCACATGTGGGACTCGAGTAATCTCTCTTATAGTTTCATTTCTAATCCTGTCCTGCCATTTAACTCCAATTATTCTTCTGAGGGCTTTGTTCTCGAATCTACAGAATCTCATCCCCATACGGCACTCGAGTAATCTCTCTTATAGTTTCAGTTTCTAATACTTTCCTGCCATTTAACTCCCAATATTCTTCTAAGGGCTCTGTTCTTAAATCTACAGAATCTCATCCCCATACGGCACTCGAGTAATCTCTCTTATAGTTTCAGTTTCTAATCCTTTCCTGCCATTTAACTCCCAATATTCTTCTGAGGGCTTTGTTCTCGAATTTACAAAATCTCATCCCCATATGGCACTCGAGTAATCTCTCTTATAGTTTCAGTTTCTAATCCTTTCCTGCCATTTAACTCCCAATATTCTTCTGAGGGCTTTGTTCTCAAATGTACAAAATCTCATCCTCATATGGCACTCGAGTAATTCTCTTATAGTTTCAGTTGCTAATCCTTTCCTGCCATTTAACTCCCAATATTCTTCTAAGGCCTTTGTTCTCAAATCTACAGAATCTCATCCCCATACGGCACTCGAGTAATCTCTCTTATAGTTTCATTTCTAATCCTTTCCTGCCATTTAACTCCTAATATTCTTCTGAGGGCTTTATTCTCAAAACCTACAAAATTTCATCCACATATGGCACTCGAGTAGTCTCTTGTAGTTTCATTTCTAATCCTTTGCTGCCATTTAACTCTCAATATCCTTCGGAGGGCTTTGTTCTCGAATCTACAAAACCTTATCCCCATACGGCACTCGAGTAATCTCTCTTATAGTTTCAGTTTCTAATCCTTTCCTGCCATTTAACTCCTAATATTCTTCTAAGGGCTTTGTTCTCGAATCTACAAAATCTCATCCCCTACGGCACTCGAGTAATCTCTCTTATAGTATCAGTTTCTAATCCTTTCCTGCCATTTAACTCCTAATATTCTTCTAAGGGCTTTGTTCTCGAATCTACAAAACCTCATCCCCTACGGCACTCGAGTAATCTCTCTTATAGTTTCAGTTTCTAATCCTTTCCTGCCATTTAACTCCTAATATTCTTCTAAGGGCTTTGTTCTCGAATCTACAAAACCTCATCTCCATACGGCCCTCGAGTAATCTCTTAAAGTTTCAGTCTCTATATTTACCTCATTTACTTCTTCCCTTCACACATAAAAAAGTGAGTTTCCTTCCCTCAGCGAAACCAGAGGTGAGAACGAAAATCCTAATTAGTTGTGATAAGCTTCGCATGCAAATAGGAAACACAATCGCCCATATTTCGTTTCAAGTGAGGGGCTTGTTTAGCAAAGCGATCAGTATTCTGGGATATGCAATTCTAAATTAGCGAGTTCTAAATGGGGGGGGGGGAGAAAGCTCTTGCAAATTCAGCGCGTTTTAAAGGTCTTCCTATTCCATTGATATCTAACGCCTCTTGATTAATTGAGTTTTCATCCACAGTGCGCATTTGATTACTGTTCCTCTAGATTGAAATTCAGATTCACTCACAAAATACGAGCAATGAAACGAACAGTTAATTACGTAAACTTATATTTTGATAATAATAATAATTTCCTGGGTGGTATATGAATATTGAAATGTATCAAATAGAAAATTAAAAGTATTATTTGTCAACATATCGCACTTTTTGAACAAAAAACCCAAAAATAGAAACTGAAATTAGTGAACAAAACAATGATGATTTGATAACATATCTATACATTACTGTAAAAATATTGGCGAGTGTTATGTTTTATCATTTCATCATTTTTTATCATTCAATTCAATAATTTTTGGTGATACTTACTATCAGAGACTAACAAATCATAGAGTTCATGATATCCATTATAACTAATATCAGTTAAAAACACTAATCACCGATATACTTAACTTAGCTAGATTTCATCATCATCATCATCATATCTCCTCCTACGCCTATTGACGCAAAGGGCCTCGGTTAGATTTCTTTTTTAAATCAATACTTCTCCATTCATCACCTCCCACTTCACGTTTCATAGTCCTCAGCCATGTAGGATTGGATCTTTCAACTCTTCTAGTGTCTTCTGTAGCCCAGTTGAAAGTCTGGTGAACTAATCTCTCTTGGTGAGTGCGAAGAGCATGTCCAAACCATCTCTCTCTCTCTCTCTCTCTCTCTCTCTCTCTCTCTCTCCTCTCTCTCTCTCTCTCTCTCTTCTCTCTCTCTCTCTCTATATATATATATATATATATATATATATATATAATACATTCACACATATATATATATATATATATATATATATATATATATATATATATATTATATATATATATATACATATACATATACATATATATATATATATATATATATATATATTATATATATATATATAATATATATATATATATATATATATATATATATATATATATATGTATGTATATATATACATATATATGTATGTATATATATATATACATATATATGTATATATATATATATATATATATATATATATATGCGTGTAATTATGATAAATACTATGATATTATGAAAATCTTTAGGTAATCCGTATTCTAAATCTATGTATGCTCTTCTGTAGTCTTATATTCGTTGCCGTAGCAACCAAGGCTAAGAGATAGATATCTTGTCTATTATTATTGGTAGCAATTACCATAGAAGATAAGTAGCTTATGATGACAAATCCATCTATGTAGAGATTGCTGAAAATTGAGAGAGAGAGAGAAGAGAGAGAGAGAGAGAGAGAGAGAGAGAGAGAGAGCTTGAAATAAGAAATTGACCAGAGAGAGAGAGCTTGAAGTAAGAAATTGACCAGAGAGAGAGAGAGAGAGAGAGAGAGAGAGAGAGAGAGAGAGAGAGATTGAAAAAAGAAACTGACTAGAGAGAGAGAGAGAGAGAGCTTGAAATAAGAAACTGACTAGAGAGAGAGAGAGAGAGAGAGAGAGAGAGAGAGAGAGAGAAATTGAAATAAGAAACTGACGAGAGAGAGAGAGAGGGGAGAGAGAGAGAGAGAGAGAGAGAGAGAGAGAGAGAGAGAGAGAGAGAGAGAAATAAGAAATTGACCAGAGAGAGAGAGCTTGCAATAAGAAATTGACCAGAGAGAGGGAGCTTGCAATAAGACATTGACCAGAGAGAGAGAGAGAGAGAGAGAGAGAGAGAGAGAGAGAGAGAGAGAGAGAGAGCTTGCAATAAGAAATTGACCAGAGAGAGAGAGAGCTTGCAATAAGAAATTGACCAGAGAGAGAGAGAGAGAGAAATAAGAAATTGACCAGAGAGAGAGAGAGCTTGCAATAAGAAATTGACCAGAGAGAGAGAGCTTGCAATAAGAAATTGACCAGAGAGAGAGAGAGAGAGAGAGCTTGAAATAAGAAACTGACCAGAGAGAGAGAGAGCTTGCAATAAAAATTTGACCAGAGAGAGAGAGAGAGAGAGAGAGAGAGAGAGAGAGAGAGAGAGAGAGAGAGAGCTTGCAATAAGAAATTGACCAGAGAGAGAGAGCTTGAAATAAGAAACTGACCACGTGTCAACATTACTTTCAACTTTTCTCCTCAGAAGACCTTTGATAAGACCAATAAAGAGGGAGAAGTACCCGTGTCGTAAAATTTTTACGTCGTCTTTTACAGCACTCGAGGACCCGAAGACGACTACGGAGTCTTTCTTCTTCTTCGCCTTCTGCTTCTAAGACATTTAACGGAACATCGACCGGGAGCCCTTTTGAGAAGCCCTTTTGGGAAGCCCTTTTGGGAGACCCTTTTGTGAAGCCCTTCTGAGGCTTTTATAGTGGCCTTGCAGTTATACTCCCGAGGCACTGACGTGAGGAGGTATATAACAAACGATAGGAATAGAATGAGGAAATGGAAACGGGTGGCTGTGTTTTGGATGCAAAAGTTGATTACTGTGGATCACTAAAAAAGGTGAACTTTAATTAAAAGAGAAAATATAGGAAGTAGATACAAATTCTCTCTCTCTCTCTCTCTCTCTCTCTCTCTCTCTCTCTCTCTCTCTCCTCTCTCTCTCTCTCTCTCTCTCTCTCTCTCCTCTCTCCTCTCTCTCTTCGCTAAGATTTAACATGATAATTAGGCTAGTTTTCATTTGCTTGTTCTTCAAAGTAGTCGAAAATATCTCTGGTACATTTAACAAAATCCAAAAGTGAAGCAGGCAATCATCTACATATATTAAGACTATCTTTGGGATCTTGCAGTGATTAACTAGTCTTATGAAATTCATCGAGCATATTAATCCACAAATATTACATCACCATGAATTCCTCCATTTTATTCAAAATATTTATGGCTTGATTTCTTGTTTCGCCTTTCATATGTAGCTGGTGCAATCAGGAATTATAACTATCAATTATTTCCCTTGTGGTCATTGAATATATTTATTATTTAGGCTTTGATAAAGACTTTGGGACCTTTGAATCGTCTGTGAAGAATGACAACATTGCCTGTCTATGTGAAGGTGATGAAAAGATATTTTATATTTACTGAACAATTCCAAAAAGGTTTTCTGTATCTAAGCAACAGTACTTTTGGATAGCACTATTTCACCTCTTTCGAACTGTATAAACGAGTGTAATATCCGAGATGAAGATGGCTGAAAGTCTTATTGAGTTGGTATATGATTTTTAACCTTGTGGCTGGGAGCGGTTGGCTGAGAGCTGAAGCAGGGATGCCATACGTTAGCGCAAACGTAAATATTATATTATGAAATTTACATTATTATTTTTAATTTAATGCTTAACAATAATAAATTTTTTGTTTTAGAATTGATATTATAATTAAATTTCACCATAAAAAAGAAAAACTCTGCCTATACGTATTCTGAAAAACAAAATTTTACCGAAAATTTTAATGCTTGTGAACAAATCGGTTGGGAGCCCTGAGCCTCTGGTCCTCCTTTGCTCTGTTTGTTAAATGTTTACATCTGCGTCGGCGTGTCTGAAGTTTGAATTTCTCTCGAACTTCCTCTGTGTTCTTTTTAATCTATTGACTATTCTAGGAATTGTTAATACTCAAGACGATGTCGAGCAGTGATAGTGAATGTGCTAATGATCCATAACCCACCACATAGAGTGACAGCAGCCTAAATATTGGGGGTTTCTGTCTTAAAAGAAGCTCGTGCTGCAAGTGCCAATAGACAACGCATGGCATGTAGGTTAACGTATTCTTCAGGTTCCAATTCCGATATTGGTGATAGTGACATCGATCAAGATGACAACTTAACTCGTGAAAGTGCTGAGGCTAGTGATAATAACATCAGTAAGTGTTGTGAAGAAGAGCACCGGAATTTTTCCCTGTTGGAGCCCTTGGGCTTATAGCATCTTGCTTTTCCAACTAGGGTGTAGCTTAGCTAGTAATAATAATAATAATATTAACAATAGTGTTGGGACTAATGAGACCCCGCAAACAACCCCAGAAAGTGATTGAAAATTGGTAAACCAGTTAACCTTAATAGAGAAGGCTTGGCTGAGAATTTAGCAAAGAAAAATAGAAATTAAGGGTTAGATTATCCAACTTATGCTTGCGAAATTGAAAAGCAGGACTTAAAGATACTTGGGCCCCAGTGAAAAGATGTCTGCTTTGAGAGGGTCACTGGAGAAAGTGAAAGATATTCGTGATGCATATTGGGTCCTTTTGCGATATAAACAAGCGAAATGCCTATGTTTGCGGCTGTATTAGTGAGGAGTCTTCTAGAAGAACGTGAAGGTGAGGAGATTTTGGTGTAGTGTTTGCAGCTATGCTGAACGTAAGTGTGACCACTCTTCTTATGCCTGCTGTTTTATTATTATCATTATTATAGGTTCTTTGCATATTAGTTTTAACATTGTTATCAATATTATTTTCTTGCTTGTGTCCTTGTAATCCATGTAGTAAATGTCAATAGCATTGAACTTTTTCCAACTTTGGAATGGTTGTTCATCTATCTTGCAGTCAATCAAGCCATCAATCGTGTGTTTGGTTATTCTAGGGGACTTAAATATACATATGAACTTAACCTGATGACAAATTGTAAGGGTCTGACTGCATTAACAATTACTTTAGTCATCAATCATGCCATCAATCATGTGCCATGGTATAAATCATACCATCAATTATGTGCCATGTGATCAATCATGCCATCAATCACATACCATGTGATTAATCATACCATCTATCATGTGCCATGCGATCAATCATGCTATCAATTATGTGCCATGCAATTAATAATGCCATCAATCATGTGCCATGTGATTAACCATACCATAAACCATGTGCCATGCAATTAATAATGCCATCAATCATGTGCCATGCGATCAATTATACTATCAATCATGTGCCATGTGATCAATCATGCCATAAATCATGTGCCATGCGATT
>NC_090731.1:16915997-16923497 GCF_036898095.1 Palaemon carinicauda | reverse complement strand
TTTGAATGTTCATTTATGGGCAACAATCATGAAAGGGTCATTGAACATTGCACTATCATGATGTCATATAGCGTGATGAATACTCCATTCACTTTTAGTATATGTAAACTATTATCCCTTTAACAACTCGGAAAAGAAACTCTTCTTAGCAGCCACTTTCGACTAATAGGGGATGGAGCTTACCTGCTCTTCACGGTTACCTGCTATTCACGGGTACCTGATATTCACGGTTATCTGCCATTCACCAGAGATGTGTCTTGCAAGGACTGGATCAATCTTTGGCTAAAAGGTGAACAGACCTCTCTCTGTAGGCCTTGTATGATAAACATACTTGTACCTCTTACCGGAAAGCTTTGGCAACCCTTCGAAGGGAACTCTTGCCTGTCTGAGGAGATACTTTGAGGTTGGATTCCTTTTAATTGTTTTATTGCATATCCCGTCTAAGCTGTTATGAATATTAGTTTTATACCTGTTCTTAGAAGTAGCATAATCGCAACATTACTACTCCCATAATAGTGTAGGAGATAAAAGAAAATCATGAATATCATAATACAAGCATAATATTTAACACACTTGTTTCTCAAGTAATACTAATCCAATATGGCTGCTTGTCCAATTAAAAATCTGAGATGGCAGCCATTTTTATAAGATGGCCGCCAAATTAACCGGCCGAAGATGACATTTTGCGTATGGCACATTGGTGACATCACTGTTGGGAAACTCAGCACGAGGTTCAGTGTCAGCTAAGTAGGATATATACTGCAACAACCTACCAGAATCCTAAGTGTTACCTAACCAACCCCAACTCGGTTAGGCAGCCACACCTGAATATGTATGACTTGCCAGTGCAGGAGAGCCAAGATAGTGATAACGGACTAGGTGTAGGGAGCAGTGCAAGAACCTGACTGTATCCCATACAAAGAAGTTTCTATTATACATCTACGTACAAGGTGGTAGAAGGATAATCCCTTGGTTCTGAACTTCATACTGACCATGGGTGCTAGTGTTACTGGAAAATCACAAAAACTGATTGAACCAAATGTTGTTTATATCAAGAAAGATGATCTAAAGTTCCACAGGCTAATCTTGCCAGAAGAGGGATTGATGAATATATGAACTTAGTAAAGAATACTCCTCTGTTTTACTCACTCGATGCACTGCCACTCTAGTTAGACACTGCAAGATTTGACAAATGTTGTGGGATAGGAGAAACATTAAAATACAAGAAGGCACTATGTCGTGAGAGCTGCAGAGCTGAAAAAAAATCAACCTCTGCAGGCGACAGTGATGAGGGAAGTAGAAGTAAGATTCCATGAAAGCAACGCGAGACACTTTGGTGGAGCACAGGCTATATGTGTTGTCAGCCCTTTTGAGAGTAGTACTCATTTATAAGAGTCAATGTAAAACATTGTAATTTTTTGTAAAAAGGGGTATGAAGACTTCCGGGTTAAGCGGAAACACAGAAGACATGTGATGACGATGAGTGTTGCGTAAATCACTAACTAGCTGAAAAAGACGGCCAGGATGGAATCCAGATGTAAAGTCTAGTAGTGTCGGCAAATCAGGTTTCATTATCGCCTAAACCCAGTCCTCCTCCGGTTCTCCAGAAATTTTTCTTTTCTATAGAAGGTCTGCATTGGACAGAGTCCAGAAGAAGCTAAAACGCAAGAATGTTTTATTTTTCGAGACCAAAGGGGAAGGGGCAGGTTTGATTAGAAGCGATGGTAGTGAATTTGAATAAGAGAATAAACATACACAGAAACACTCATTGATAAGAAAATCCCTGTCAAACTAAGCAGATGTGTGATAGCAAATGATCTGAAATATAACCCTGTCTGCTTTGTGGCCTTGTATATCCGAGAACGAGCCTACCTAAAGGTGCAGTAGCAAGAGAAAGCACAAGGGCACTGCAAGGAAGTATATCCAATTGCTTTCTCTGGACTAGTCACCTAGTTTCACTCATGTTTATGATTTGAACATGCTTTACAAGCACAGACTAGAACAGCTTCGTGTTGAATTTCCTGATTTTCATTCTACACAAATCAAGGGCCAGGTGTTTTTTCACATCCCCAAGCAGTAAGCTCATCGCAAAAGGGTGATGTGGTCTGCTGGCTATTGAAAATGGTGTAGGCTCATTCATTCCACGAGCATTCAAGTAGATCATGCAGATTGGACAACTAGAAATGCTTATAAGTAAAACATCTACTTTGGACTACTAATTGGGCGGCCATCTTTAAAATGGCTGCCATTTTCAATTTTCAACTGCCCATTCAGCCAGACTTGATAAGTATCACTTGAACACGTATGCCAAATTTTGATGTTATCTCCTGTACAATAACTACTCTGTGCGTATAATCCTTTATATTCGTTAAACATAACGAACTCTGCAGTCAAAATTATCCAATCTGGTCTTCATCTCTATATGTTGATGACAATTCTTGAATGTTCCAGTTTTCTTTAGATTATTAATCAGCCACCTACCTCCCCCTTCACCTTTTTGGTTTTACTTTTCTCTACAGATCTCGACTGTCTCTTTGTCCTCAGAAATATACATACCATTGTATAAATAATAAAATTACTTGGTAAATCTTGCCAAACATTACCTTTTCAGAGTTTTTCCCTTTTTTATTCGTATCACATTCTTAGGATTAATTGGTTTGATCGTTCAGATTGCGTGGAGATTATCCCTGGCGGGGGCTCTTAGACTAAATGTCATAGCCCCCACAACTTAGGATTGATTTTAGCTTTAAAGCTTTAGTTGACTATATTAATCAGAAGGTCATAGTCATCAAATGCAGAATAAGGCAGGTGGAAACCATTTCTTTGTATTATTACCTAATTCTGAAAAAAAATAGTAATTTTTGATTGGAAATATGGTAACTATGCACTGTAATAGGGGGCGCTCCTCATGATAGTGCTCCTGGCACACTCCTATTATTACTGAATGAGTACTATGTGTGGTTTAGCCAGGAAACCAGGCAGGCAGTTTATGCTGATATTGTACTATACAGTATTTGGAAGCTTTCCATCTCTTGATTGTAGAACTGATATTGTTGAATCTCTTAGCAGACATCTAGCACTGAAAAAAAATTGTAATTTTTTATAGGAAATATGATAACTATGCACTGTGATATGTGGTGTTCCTCATGATAGTGCTCCTGGCACCCTCCTATTATTACTAAATGAGTACGATGTGTGGTTTAGCCAGGAAACCAGGCAGGCAGTTTATGCTGATACCGTACTCTACAGTATTTTGAAGCTTTCCATCCCTTGATTGTAGAACTGATATTGTTGAATCTCTTAGCAGACCTCTAGCTTGAAATAAATGGCGCAAATCACAGGGAATGAAGTTGAACTGTAACAACACTTAAAATATAATTGTTACTATTGGATCCACTTAACCCAAATCTTTGATACTTTTATCTACAAAGTTTTATTACTTACAACTCGCTTAAGATATTATTTGTTACTCTCCATTGCAAATCCTCTTTTGATATATATCTCCGGTCTATCCCTTTTTCAGTTATGCAAATATTTTAAAAACGTTGTTTCAACTATGAATGATTCAGGAGATGAATTTCTTAGCCATATAGTTGAATTGTTACAATTAAGGTCCAAAGACTTTTTTTTAACAGCCTTAAATTAGTCTTATTTTAAGATTTAATTGTTTAACTATTTAACTTTTTTTGTGATTTCTGTTATGCAATTTATTCCTTGTTTCTCTATTTGTGCCTCCTACCTGGCTGATATCTCAGTAGGAACCCAAGTGTTTGTAGTGTTCTTAATTTGAGAAGGTCGAAGCTTAGATAATAATGATAACATTGATACGGTCACAAATTTCATGAATTCTAATTGCCATGCACCGTTCCTCATTATCCGACCTCCCCCCTTCAAACCACCCATTCCCAATCTCTATTATCCAGAGAAGGAAAAAGTAATAGGTTTGCTCATTCTCAATGGAAAACAAAACACTTATCAATTGGGCTTATCTTTTATTCAACGTAACCTTAACTTAAAGTAATTATAATTAAAAACAAAAGTTTACATTATGCACATCCAACACTCATACTTTCCGTCCATTTGAGGTAACTACGCAACAGGAACTTTGAGGTCAATCATACCATTCCACGGAAGACACACTAACGCACACTTGAGTAATTATATCAAAACAACGGTTGCGGAGTAAGGAAATTTGTTTACTGAACAAATCATTACGACTCATTCGAAGTACCAAGTCTTTTATTATCAACTGTTGTACGCAATGTAGTTTAAAGGTCTCAAGGGTGCTCATGAATGACAGGGGCAAGGGACAGTGACATTGCCCTAGCAATCAGGACAATGCCCTAGAGACTAACCGTATATGCATATGATCAGCGCCCAAGACCCCTCTCCACCAAAGCTAGGACCAGGGATGGCCAGGCAATGGCTACTGATAACTAAACACGTAAACGTATAGGCTCCCTCCGAACTCCCCTTCCTTAGCTCACAAGGATGGTGAGCTTGCAGCGACCAAAGAAATTAACGAGTCTGAGCGGGGTTTGAACCTCAGTCTGGCGATTACTAGGCAAGGACGTTACTAACAGGCCGCCACATATAAATCAGAGCGTGATGTGTTCATAAACATGACATAAGACACTTACATACCCTGATCATCGCTTACTTTAAAATGATTGCTGTATAAGACCTAAAATTGAAGCCTATTTTACCATTGTGCAAAGATACACAAGCGAAGGATATACTCGGCGAAATTCTCCGATTGAATGTGATATCTAATGAGTAAGATAAAATGGAAATGTTATCATACATTAGTATACAAGTAATCAGTGACTTACTAACCTACTAAAAGATTTACAAGAAGCTTCAACTAGTAATTCCTTTGTATTTAACTATACTATACAGTATGTTGTCATCTTTTTATTTTTCACTCATCCAAATCATAGCAATCGTGTGATTATATTTTTCAAATATTTACGATTAAATAATTAATTCAAGACGAAACTATGAATTACATATAACCATTTGTATGTTGTTACAAAGTTCATATTTTTTTTTTTTTTTTTTTTACACTAGGAAGTTATTTTTACTGGAATATTAAGATCCCATCTAGATCTAATAAGGAATACGTTTGTAGATTTTATTTGCCGCTAAATTTAGTCGAGTAAACAAGATAGAAATAACCTCATTAAACTCCTGCTGTTGATATAAAAAGGCTCAAGTAATAAGGCAACGCTTGATATGTAAACTCATCAACTAATTATCAAACCAAAAGGATCATATATCAGTCACTTTGAAGGATTATTTATTTTATAAACTTAAAAAAAAAAAAAGTTAATTTCATAGATAAACAGGTTCTTGCTAATGATGTGACTTTGGTTTCTATTATTAATGAATTTTGTATTCATTTTCCTTATTCATTTTCATTATTCATTTTCCTCCTATTAAAGCCAAACCGAACAGATGTTTATACTACCACACGTGTCATATAGAATCAAGCTATCTTTGAAACTCCAATTAACCGCTATCAAAAATTATTTTACGCTAAAGCTTGAATTGCACTATGACCAGAAAGTCTCGTATTAGTGGACTTAATATTAGCCATTAACAAGCGCCGTTACAATAGACTCAGTATTGCAGACAATACATCTCACTCAAACGCTTCCAATATTTATTGATATCGCCGTTACTATAGACTCAGTATTGCAGACAATACTTCTCACACAAAACGCTTCCAATATTTATTGATATCGCCATTACTATAGACTCAGTATTGTAGACATTACATATCGCACAAATGCTTCCATTATTTATTGATATTGCCGTTACAATAGACTTAGTATTGCAGACAATGCATCTCACACAAATGCTTCCAATATTTATTGATATCGCCGTTACTATCGACTCAGTATTGCGGACATTACATCTTGCACAAATGCTTCCAATATTTATTGATATCGCCGTTACTATCGACTCAGTATTGCGGACATTACATCTTGCACAAATGCTTCCAATATTTATTGATATCGCCGTTACTATCGACTCAGTATTGCGGACATTACATCTTGCACAAATGCTTCCAATATTTATTGATATCGCCGTTACTATCGACTCAGTATTGCAGACAATACATCTCACAAATGCTTCCAATATTAATTGATATCAACCGTTACTATAGACTCAGTAACGAACACAATACATCTCACACGAATGCTTGCAATATGTATTGATATCGCCGTTACTATAGTCTCAGTATTACAGACATTACATCTCGCACAAATGTTTCCAACATTTATTGATATCGCCGTTACTATCGACTTAGTATTGTGGACAATATATCTCGCAAATGCTTCCAATATTAATTGATATCAACGTTACTATAGACTCAGTAGCAAACACAATACATCTCACACGAATGCTTCCAATATGTATTGATATCTCCGTTACTATAGACTCAGTATTGCAGACAATACATCTCGCACAAATGCTTCCAATATCTATTGATATCGCCGTTACTATAGACTTAGTATTGCAGACAATACATCTCGCACAAATGCTTCCAATATCTATTGATATCGCCGTTACTATAGACTCAGTATTGCAGACAATACATCTCACAAATGCTTCCAATATTTATTGATATCGCCGTTACTATAGACTCTGCCACGCAGGCAATACATCTCATTCAAACACTTCCATTATTTATTGATATCACCATTACTATAGACTCAGTATTGCAGACAATACATCTCACTCAAACGCTTCCAATATTTATTGATATCGCCGTTACTATAGACTCAGTATTGCAGACAACACATCACACAAACGCTTCCAATATCTATTGGTATCGCCGTTACTATCGACTCAGTATTGCAGACAATACATCTCACACAAACGCTTCCAATATTTATTGATATCGCCGTTACTATAGACTCAGTATTGCAGACAATACATCTCACACAAACGCTTCCAATATTTATTGATATCGCCGTTACTATAGACTCAGTATTGCAGACAATACATCTTGCACAAATGCTTCCAATATCTATTGATATCTCCGTTACTATAGACTCAGTATTACAGACAATACATCTCACACAAATGCTTCCAATATTTGTTGATATCACCGTTACTATAGACTCTGCCACGCAGGCAATACATCTCATTCAAACACTTCCACTATTTTTTAATATCACCATTACTATAGACTCAGTAATGCAAACAATACGTCTCACTCAAATGCTTCCAATATTTATTAATGCCATCATTAACAAACGCTGTTACTATACACTCAGTAACGCAGACGATTCATTTCACACAAACGCTTTCAATATTTATTAATATCGCTATTAACGAGCCGTTATAAAGACTCAGTAATGCAGACAGTACACCTCACACGAACGCTTCCAATAATTATTAATGTTGCCATTAACAAACGCCGTTACTATACACTCAGTAACGCAGACAATACATCTTCCACAAACGCTTCCAATATTTATCAATATC
>NC_090731.1:16890997-16910997 GCF_036898095.1 Palaemon carinicauda | reverse complement strand
ACCTATTTTGAAGTAAAACTATTGCATAAAAACGTTTACTTTACCTTCCTTACGCCGTGGATCACTTATTTTGAAGTAAAACTATTGCATAAAAACGTTTACTTTACCTTCCTTACGCCGTGGATCACTTATTTTGAAGTAAAACTATTGCATAAAAACGTTTACTTTACCTTCCTTACGCCGTGGATCACTTATTTTGAAGTAAAACTATTGCATAAAAACGTTTACTTTACCTTCCTTACGTCAAGGATCACCTATTTTGAAGTAAAACTATTGCATAAAAACGTTTACTTTACCTTCCTTACGCCGTGGATCACTTATTTTGAAGTAAAACTATTGCATAAAAACGTTTACTTTACCTTCCTTACGCCGTGGATCACTTATTTTGAAGTAAAACTATTGCATAAAAACATTTACTTTACCTTCCTTACGTCGTGGATCACTTATTTTGAAGTAAAACTATTGCATAAAAACGTTTACTTTACCTTCCTTACGTCATGGATCACTTATCTTGAAGTAAAACTATTGCATAAAAACGTTTACTTTACCTTCCTTACGCCGTGGATCACTTATTTTGAAGTAAAACTATTGCATAAAAACGTTTACTTTACCTTCCTTACGCCGTGGATCACTTATTTTGAAGTAAAACTATTGCATAAAAACGTTTACTTTACCTTCCTTACGCCGTGGATCACTTATTTTGAAGTAAAACTATTGCATAAAAACGTTTACTTTACCTTCCTTACGTCAAGGATCACCTATTTTGAAGTAAAACTATTGCATAAAAACGTTTACTTTACCTTCCTTACGCCGTGGATCACTTATTTTGAAGTAAAACTATTGCATAAAAACGTTTACTTTACCTTCCTTACGTCATGGATCACTTATCTTGAAGTAAAACTATTGCGTAAAAACGTTTACTTTACCTTCCTTACGCCGTGGATCACTTATTTTGAAGTAAAACTATTGCATAAAAACGTTTACTTTACCTTCCTTACGCCGTGGATCACTTATTTTGAAGTAAAACTATTGCATAAAAACGCTTACTTTACCTTCCTTACGCCGTGGATCACTTATTTTGAAGTAAAACTATTGCATAAAAACGTTAGAAACGTTTACTTTACCTTCCTTATACCGTGGATCACTTATCTTGAAGTAAAACTATTGCATAAAAACGTTTACTTTACCTTCCTTACGTCATGGATCACTTATCTTGAAGTAAAACTATTGCATAAAAACGTTTACTTTACCTTCCTTACGCCGTGGATCACTTATTTTGAAGTAAAACTATTGCATAAAAACGTTTACTTTACCTTCCTTACGCCGTGGATCACTTATTTTGAAGTAAAACTATTGCATAAAAACGTTTACTTTACCTTCCTTACACCGTGGATCACTTATTTTGAAGTAAAACTATTGCATAAAAACGTTTACTTTACCTTCCTTACGTCAAGGATCACTTATTTTGAAGTAAAACTATTGCATAAAAACGTTTACTTTACCTTCCTTACGCCGTGGATCACTTATTTTGAAGTAAAACTATTGCATAAAAACGTTTACTTTACCTTCCTTACGTCATGGATCACTTATCTTGATGTAAAACTATTGCATAAAAACGTTTACTTTACCTTCCTTACACCGTGGATCACTTATTTTGAAGTAAAACTATTGCATAAAAACGCTTACTTTACCTTCCTTACGCCGTGGATCACTTATTTTGAAGTAAAACTATTGCATAAAAACGTTAGAAACGTTTACTTTACCTTCCTTATACCGTGGATCACTTATCTTGAAGTAAAACTATTGCATAAAAACGTTTACTTTACCTTCCTTTTGCCGTGGATCACTGATTTTGAAGTAAAACTATTGCATAAAAACGCTTACTTTGCCTTCCTTACGCCGTGGATCACTTATTTTGAAGTAAAACTATTGCATAAAAACGTTTACTTTGCCTTCCTTACGCCGTGGATCACTTATTTTGAAGTAAAACTATTGCATAAAAACGTTTACTTTACCTTCCTTACGCCGTGGATCACTTATTTTGAAGTAAAACTATTGCATAAAAACGTTAGAAACGTTTACTTTACCTTCCTTTTGCCGTGGATCACTGATTTTGAAGTAAAACTATTGCATAAAAACGCTTACTTTACCTTCCTTACGCCGTGGATCACTTATTTTGAAGTAAAACTATTGCATAAAAACGTTTACTTTACCTTCCTTACGCCGTGGATCACTTATTTTGAAGTAAAACTATTGCATAAAAACGTTTACTTTACCTTCCTTACGCCGTGGATCACTTATTTTGAAGTAAAACTATTGCATAAAAACGTTTACTTTGCCTTCCTTACGCCGTGGATCACTTATTTTGAAGTAAAACTATTGCATAAAAACGTTAGAAACGTTTACTTTACCTTCCTTTTGCCGTGGATCACTGATTTTGAAGTAAAACTATTGCATAAAAACGCTTACTTTACCTTCCTTACGCCGTGGATCACTTATTTTGAAGTAAAACTATTGCATAAAAACGTTTACTTTGCCTTCCTTACGCCGTGGATCACTTATTTTGAAGTAAAACTATTGCATAAAAACGTTTACTTTGCCTTCCTTACGCCGTGGATCACTTATTTTGAAGTAAAACTATTGCATAAAAACGTTTACTTTACCTTCCTTACGCCGTGGATCACTTATTTTGAAGTAAAACTATTGCATAAAAACGTTTACTTTGCCTTCCTTACGCCGTGGATCACTTATTTTGAAGTAAAACTATTGCATAAAAACGTTTACTTTACCTTCCTTACGCCGTGGATCACTTATTTTGAAGTAAAACTATTGCATAAAAACGTTAGAAACGTTTACTTTACCTTCCTTATACCGTGGATCACTTATCTTGAAGTAAAACTATTGCATAAAAACGTTTACTTTACCTTCCTTATGCCGTGGATCACTTATTTTGAAGTAAAACTATTGCATAACAATGTTTACTTTACCTTCCTTACGCCGTGGATCACTTATTTTGAAGTAAAACTAGTGCATAAAAACGTTAGAAACGTTTACTTTACCTTCCTTATACCGTGGATCACTTATTTTGAAGTAAAACTATTGCATAAAAACGTTTACTTTACCTTCCTTACGCCGTGGATCACTTATTTTGAAGTAAAACTATTGCATAAAAACGTTAGAAACGTTTACTTTACCTTCCTTTTGCCGTGGATCACTGATTTTGAAGTAAAACTATTGCATAAAAACGCTTACTTTACCTTCCTTATACCGTGGATCACTTATCTTGAAGTAAAACTATTGCATAAAAACGTTTACTTTACCTTCCTTACGCCGTGGATCACTGATTTTGAAGTAAAACTATTGCATAAAAACGCTTACTTTACCTTCCTTATACCGTGGATCGCTTATCTTGAAGTAAAACTATTGCATAAAAACGTTTACTTTACCTTCCTTACGCCGTGGATCACTTATTTTGAAGTAAAACTATTGCATAAAAACGTTTACTTTGCCTTCCTTACGCCGTGGATCACTTATTTTGAAGTAAAACTATTGCAAAAAAACGTTTACTTTACCTTCCTTACGCCGTGGATCACTTATTTTGAAGTAAAACTATTGCATAAAAACGTTAGAAACGTTTACTTTACCTTCCTTATACCGTGGATCACTTATCTTGAAGTAAAACTATTGCATAAAAACGTTTACTTTACCTTCCTTACGTCATGGATCACTTATCTTGAAGTAAAACTATTGCATAAAAACGTTTACTTTACCTTCCTTACGTCGTGGATCACTTATCTTGAAGTAAAACTATTGCATAAAAACGTTTACTTTACCTTCCTTACGCCGTGGATCACTTATTTTGAAGTAAAACTATTGCATAAAAACGTTTACTTTACCTTCCTTACGCCGTGGATCACTTATTTTGAAGTAAAACTATTGCATAAAAACGTTTACTTTACCTTCCTTACGCCGTGGATCACTTATTTTGAAGTAAAACTATTGCATAAAAACGTTTACTTTACCTTCCTTACGTCAAGGATCACTTATTTTGAAGTAAAACTATTGCATAAAAACGTTTACTTTACCTTCCTTACGCCGTGGATCACTTATTTTGAAGTAAAACTATTGCATAAAAACGTTTACTTTACCTTCCTTACGTCATGGATCACTTATCGTGAAGTAAAACTATTGCATAAAAACGTTTACTTTACCTTCCTTACGCCGTGGATCACTTATTTTGAAGTAAAACTATTGCATAAAAACGCTTACTTTACCTTCCTTACGCCGTGGATCACTTATTTTGAAGTAAAACTATTGCATAAAAACGTTAGAAACGTTTACTTTACCTTCCTTATACCGTGGATCACTTATCTTGAAGTAAAACTATTGCATAAAAACGTTTACTTTACCTTCCTTTTGCCATGGATCACTGATTTCGAAGTAAAACTATTGCATAAAAACGCTTACTTTGCCTTCCTTACGCCGTGGATCACTTATTTTGAAGTAAAACTATTGCATAAAAACGTTTACTTTGCCTTCCTTACGCCGTGGATCACTTATTTTGAAGTAAAACTATTGCATAAAAACGTTTACTTTACCTTCCTTACGCCGTGGATCACTTATTTTGAAGTAAAACTATTGCATAAAAACGTTAGAAACGTTTACTTTACCTTCCTTTTGCCGTGGATCACTGATTTTGAAGTAAAACTATTGCATAAAAACGCTTACTTTACCTTCCTTACGCCGTGGATCACTTATTTTGAAGTAAAACTATTGCATAAAAACGTTTACTTTACCTCCCTTACGCCGTGGATCACTGATTTTGAAGTAAAACTATTGCATAAAAACGTTTACTTTACCTTCCTTATGCCGTGGATCACTTATTTTGAAGTAAAACTATTGCATAAAAACGTTTACTTTACCTTCCTTACGCCGTGGATCACTTATTTTGAAGTAAAACTATTGCATAAAAACGTTAGAAACGTTTACTTTACCTTCCTTTTGCCGTGGATCACTGATTTTGAAGTAAAACTATTGCATAAAAACGCTTACTTTACCTTCCTTACGCCGTGGATCACTTATTTTGAAGTAAAACTATTGCATAAAAACGTTTACTTTGCCTTCCTTACGCCGTGGATCACTTATTTTGAAGTAAAACTATTGCATAAAAACGTTTACTTTGCCTTCCTTACGCCGTGGATCACTTATTTTGAAGTAAAACTATTGCATAAAAACGTTTACTTTACCTTCCTTACGCCGTGGATCACTTATTTTGAAGTAAAACTATTGCATAAAAACGTTTACTTTGCCTTCCTTACGCCGTGGATCACTTATTTTGAAGTAAAACTATTGCATAAAAACGTTTACTTTACCTTCCTTACGCCGTGGATCACTTATTTTGAAGTAAAACTATTGCATAAAAACGTTAGAAACGTTTACTTTACCTTCCTTATACCGTGGATCACTTATCTTGAAGTAAAACTATTGCATAAAAACGTTTACTTTACCTTCCTTATGCCATGGATCACTTATTTTGAAGTAAAACTATTGCATAACAACGTTTACCTTACCTTCCTTACGCCGTGGATCACTTATTTTGAAGTAAAACTATTGCATAAAAACGTTAGAAACGTTTACTTTACCTTCCTTATACCGTGGATCACTTATTTTGAAGTAAAACTATTGCATAAAAACGTTTACTTTACCTTCCTTACGCCGTGGATCACTTATTTTGAAGTAAAACTATTGCATAAAAACGTTAGAAACGTTTACTTTACCTTCCTTTTGCCGTGGATCACTGATTTTGAAGTAAAACTATTGCATAAAAACGCTTACTTTACCTTCCTTATACCGTGGATCACTTATCTTGAAGTAAAACTATTGCATAAAAACGTTTACTTTACCTTCCTTACGCCGTGGATCACTGATTTTGAAGTAAAACTATTGCATAAAAACGCTTACTTTACCTTCCTTATACCGTGGATCACTTATCTTGAAGTAAAACTATTGCATAAAAACGTTTACTTTACCTTCCTTACGCCGTGGATCACTTATTTTGAAGTAAAACTATTGCATAAAAACGTTTACTTTGCCTTCCTTACGCCGTGGATCACTTATTTTGAAGTAAAACTATTGCATAAAAACGTTTACTTTACCTTCCTTACGCCGTGGATCACTTATTTTGAAGTAAAACTATTGCATAAAAACGTTAGAAACGTTTACTTTACCTTCCTTATACCGTGGATCACTTATCTTGAAGTAAAACTATTGCATAAAACGTTTACTTTACCTTCCTTATGCCGTGGATCACTGATTTTGAAGTAAAACTATTGCATAAAAACGCTTACTTTACCTTCCTTACGCCGTGGATCACTTATTTTGAAGTAAAACTATTGCATAAAAACACTTACTTTACCTTCCTTACGCCGTGGATCACTTATTTTGAAGTAAAACTATTGCATAAAAACGTTAGAAACGTTTACTTTACCTTCCTTATACCGTGGATCACTTATCTTGAAGTAAAACTATTGCATAAAAACGTTTACTTTACCTTCCTTATGCCGTGGATCACTTATTTTGAAGTAAAACTATTGCATAAAAACGCTTACTTTACCTTCCTTACATCGTAGATCACTGATTTTGAAGTAAAACTATTGCATAAAAACGCTTACTTTACCTTCCTTACGCCGTGGATCACTTATTTTGAAGTAAAACTATTGCATAAAAACGTTAGAAACGTTTACTTTACCTTCCTTATACCGTGGATCACTTATCTTGAAGTAAAACTATTGCATAAAAACGCTTACTTTACCTTCCTTACGCCGTGGATCACTTATTTTGAAGTAAAACTATTGCATAAAAACACTTTACCTTCCTTACGCCGTGGATCACTTATTTTGAAGTAAAACTATTGCATAAAAACGTTAGAAACGTTTACTTTACCTTCCTTATACCGTGGATCACTTATCTTGAAGTAAAACTATTGCATAAAAACGTTTACTTTACCTTCCTTATGCCGTGGATCACTGATTTTGAAGTAAAACTATTGCATAAAAACGCTTACTTTACCTTCCTTACGCCGTGGATCACTTATTTTGAAGTAAAACTATTGCATAAAAACGCTTACTTTACCTTCCTTACGCCGTGGATCACTTATTTTGAAGTAAAACTATTGCATAAAAACGTTAGAAACGTTTTTTTTACCTTCCTTATGCCGTGGATCACTTATTTTGAAGTAAAACTATTGCATAAAAATGTTAGAAACGTTTACTTTACCTTCCTTACGCCGTGGATCACTTATTTTGAAGTAAAACTATTGCATAAAAACGTTAGAAACGTTTACTTTACCTTCCTTACGCCGTGGATCACTTATTTTGAAGTAAAACTATTGCATAAAAACGTTAGAAACGTTTACTTTACCTTCCTTACGCCGTGGATCACTTATTTTAAGTAAAACTATTGCATAAAAACGTTAGAAACGTTTACTTTACCTTCCTTATGCCGTGGATCAGCATACTGCTAAATGCTGCCTCAGCTATATTGATAATCACATGGAGACTCACGATGCTGAGACCTAATGACATTAAAAAAATATATATATTGATTCCTTAGATCCTGATCTTTTGTTAAGATATACCTTATAAGATATTTAGTTATATCTAATGAAATCTGACTATTTGTTTGGGGAATAATACTTATTTTCACGTAGTAGGATACCAACATTATAGGGTAAATGAAGTACTACAGTGATGAAGGATTTAAATATTCTCTTGTTTATCGTGACCTTTGAATAAGATCTTTAGATATTTCTAATGAAATTAGACAAGTTGTTTGGGGAATACTACTTAATTTCACGTAGTAGGTTACCAACATTATAGGGTAAATGAAGTACAAATGATGAAGGATTCAAATATTCTCTTGTTAATCGTGACCTTTGAATAAGATCTTTAGATATTTCATCATTGGGTGGGGCTTATTTCTTTAAAAAAAATCCAGTTTCATTAACCTGTGTATTTCGTGATGACCTGACACCTCTCTTGCTCCCAGTGGACATTTTTGTTGCAGAAGCGAATCACTTCGAAGCTGTAGTCGTAAGTAAAGATTCCTTCCGCAGTCAGAGCCAGGCTCAGAAGGGCGCCAACCTGGGTATTAACAGATTGTCATATATTATTTGAATTATTATATAGTTTTTCATATTTTTATTATTTTAACAGCTGTTTTTTTAGTTACATGTATGAGGGTGCACCGGTTTATAGAAATACATAGAGATGCGTATGTGAAAAAATAAGTACTTTAACAGCAAATATACTGTATACTGTATGAAGCCAAAATTCATTCTAATACATACTTAAGTAAGTATTTGAATAAGCCATGTATTTTAATACCTTAATGTCTGGATTCTCTTACAGACCTCAGGATCTGAGTCCCAAGGCAAACCCACTCACAGACAATAGCTTCTGGCTGGCCAGGGGTTCGAACCGTTGTCCACGAAGCTGGCATGACCGTGACATCCAGCCAGAAGCTATTGTCTTTGAGTGGTTTCACCTTAAGACTCTGATCCTGAGGTCGGTAAGAGAATCCAGTCATTAAGGTATTAAGATATAAGGCTTATTTGAATATGAAAAACATGTCTAAATGTACACACACACACACACACACACACACACACACACACATATATATATATATATATATATATATATATATATATATATATATATATATATATATGTATATACAGTATATATATATATATATATATATATATATATATATATGTATATACAGTATATATATATATATATATATATATATACATATATATATATATATATATATATATATATATATATGTGTGTATATATATATGTATATATATTTATATATATATATATATATATATATATATATATATGTATAATCATACTGGGATCGAACGCTAGACTCTTGAAGTGAAAGAGTCATGCCACCACAGGTTCTAAAGAAAGTCGGAGCCTAAGTGCTTACTGCATTTCAGGATATACCTGGTGAGACATCAGTCTCATACCAGCTAGTTTCCCCTGCTTTTAGAACCTCTGGTGGAATGATTGGTAGCGACCTTGTCTTTCACTTGAAGAGACTAGGGTTCGATACCGGTATAAGTTAGAAATTTATTTCGATTTGAGCATGAAGTTTGTGTTGATTTTCATCTATATATATATATATATATATATATATATATATATATGTATATATTTATATATATATGTATATATTCATATATATATATATATATATATATATATATATATATATATATATATTTATATACATATATATGTATGTATATATATATATATATATATATATATATATATATATATATATATATATATATATGTATATATATGTATATATATATGTGTGTGTGTATATATATATATATATATATTATATATATATTTTATATATATATATATATATATATATATATATATATATATATATATACATTTATTAGCCTATGCCTGTGTATGTGTGTTCATATTTTTGTGTAAAGCCACTTGAAATTTAAACTAATCACAGCATTCTATACATCATGAAGAGCTTCTCATTTTCCCCATCGCTCATGTTGTTAACTTATTTTTCAATATTAAACTTACCCGATAATCATGTAGCTGTCAACTCCGTTGCCCGACAGAATTCTATGGAGGGATACGCCAGCTATCACAATACTAGAAGGGGGTGTACTCACCAGCGCCACCTGTGGCCAGGTACTATAGTACTTCTTGTTGACACCTCCTCAATTTTTCCTCTGTCGTGCTTCCGGCAAGACGTTCTGGGATACGCTTATGTTCTTGGAGTATTTTCACGATTTTGGTGAAGTATTTCTCTTTGATTTCGGCTGTCGCTTTACTGGAACCTTCTATATTAGCTTAGTTAGCTTTTGGAATTAATTTGAAAATTATGGTGACGAAGAGAGTATGAACTCTCTTTCACCTTTAAATGGCCGACCCTTCCCTTAGACGGAAGTGTTGGTGTCTAAGAGAGTATAGACTCTCTTTCTTTATTTTGCTTAACAAAAGTTATAGATTTATTTTATATCTCTCCGCCTCTTATAGGCCTCTTCGATTAACTTCCTTTTATTATAAACTTATTAAAATTAATTTTTATATTTGTTTATATTCGACCTTCCTAATAGTAGGCGGTCTTTTCTCATGAGTTATGAATGTAAGGTAAATATTATGTTGATATTTAAACCCCATGCAAGCATGCATAAAGCACTCTAGCACTGGTCATGGAATTTCTGAGAAATGTTAAACGCCATGCACACGCTCTGCTTACCTTACAGCATGTTCTACATACAGCATGCTCTGCTTACAGCATGCTCTGCATACTACTTACAGCATGCTCTGCATACTACATGCTCTGCATACAGCATGCTCTGCATTCAGCATGCTCTGCATACAACATGCTCTACATACAGCATGCTCTGCATACAGCATGCTCTGCATACAACATGCTCTGCATTCAGCATGCTCTGCATTCAGCATGCTCTGCATACAACATGCTCTGCATACAGCATGCTCTGCATTCAGCATGCTCTGCATACAACATGCTCTACATACAGCATGCTCTGCATACAGCATACTCTGCATACAACATGCTCTGCATACCTTACCGCATGCTTCTCAGTCACACATCTTTGGTTGTTGCCAACTCACTAGACTGTCAAGCAGTTTCATAACGTTGCCTTCTAGTCTGCTGCTTTTGCACCAGTGAACCCTCACTGAGAGAACTTAGCTTTTCTAGGATATGGTCCCTGTAGATGAGAAAGTTCTTTTCTCCCTCCTTCTGATATTCCCTTGAGGACTCTGTCATTTGGAGGGAGCCTTTAGCTGCATAGCCTCTTATGGACTTTTATTTAAGCATAACATGCTTCCAGGGAAGGTAATGGTTCCACTTCAGTCGCTAATCCCGTCTGTTACCACACCTGCTCCCATAGACCTTGAGCTGTGTTGCAAGACATGCAGTCCAAGCTTAGTCCTTGTTAGAGGATTTTTTGTTTACGGAGTCAATGTGTCACGGGGAAGACGTTCAACAACCAACAGAAGTGACTTGTTGTGACGCAGTGCGGCAACCTCAGCAACCCGATAAGGAGTTGTCTGTACGAACCAGACAGTCTAGACAGTCGGGTTGTCACTGTACTTCCTCGCTTGCCCATGATTGACAGTTCACAGACTGTGCAGCAGTACCATGATCTTGTGTCCGGCTCCGTCAGACGACTGGCTTTTAAGAGCTCCCACAAGTCGTCGCTGTCTGGAGATTTTCAAATGGACTATGGATCTGACCAAGGAACTGGGCCTCCTGGTCAATTTTGAGGAGTCTCAGCTCGTCCCATCCCAGACCATTGTCTCCTTGGGTATGGATCTTCAGAGTCGAGCTTTTCGGACTTTTCCGTCGGCCCCAAGGATCTTCCAAGCCCTAGAATGCATCCAGAGCATGCTGAGAAGGAACCGATGCTCAGTCAGGTAGTAGATGAGTCTAACAGGGACACTTTCATCGCTGGCCCTGTTCATCGTGTTAGGGAGACTCCACCTCCCCCCCCTTCAGTATCATCTAGTTGCTCACTGGATAAAGGACATGACGCTAGAGACGGTCTCAGTTCCTGTTTCCGAAGAGAGGAGGTCTTCTCTCGCGTGGTGTAAGAACAGCTTTCTTCTCAAGGAAGTCTATTTGGCTGTTCAGAAACACGCCCGCCGTCTTCTCTCGGACGCATCAGACACGGGCTGGGGTGCGACTTTGGACGGACAAGAATGCTCGGGAACATGGAATCAGGAGCAAAGGACACTTCACATCAATTGCAAGGAGTTGTTGGCGGTTATTCTGGCCTTGATAAACTTCAAGTCCCTCCAGCTTAACAAAGTGGTGGAGGTGGACTCTGACAACACCACAGCCCTGGCTTACATCTTCAAGCAGGGAGGGACTCTTTCGTGGAAGTTGTTCTAGATCGCAAGGGACCTCCTCATCTGGTCTAAAGATCGAAAGCTAACTGGTAACGAGGTTCATTCAGGGCGGTATGAATGTCATGGCAGATCACCTCAGACGGAAGGGTCAGGTCATCCCCACAGAGTGGACCCTTCTCAAGAATATTTGCAGCAGACTTTGGGCCCTGTGGGGTCAGCCAACCATAGATCTGTTCTCTACCTCGATAACCTAGAGACTCCTGTTGTATTGTTCTCCGATTCCAGACCCAGCAGCAGTTCACGTGGATGCTTTTCTGCTGGATTGGTTCCATCTCGACCTGTATGCATTCCCGCCGTTCAAGATTGTCAACAGGGTACTTCAGAAGTTCTCCTCTCACAAAGGGACACGGCTGACGTTGGTTGGCTCCGCTCTGGCCCGCGAGAGAATGGTTCTTAGAGGTACTGCAATGGCTGGTCGACATTCCCAGGACTCTTCCTCTAGGAGTGAACCTTCTAAGTCTACCTCACGTAAAGAAGGTACACCCAATCCTCCACGCTCTTCGTCTGACTGCCTTCAGACTTTCGAAAGACTCTCAAGAGCTAGGGGCTTTTCGAAGGAGGCAGCCAGAGCGATTGCCAAAGCAAGGAGAACATCCACTCTCAGAATCTATCAGTCTCAAGGGGAAGTCTTCCGTAGCTGGTACAAGACCAATGCAGTTTCCTCAACCAGTACCACTGTAACCCAGATTGCTGACTTCCTGTTATATCTAAGGAAAGTAAGATCCCTTTCAGCTCCTACGATCAAGGGTTACAGAAGTATGTTGGCAGCGGTTTTCTGCCACAGAGGCTTGGATCTTTCCACCAACAAAGATCTACAGGACCTCCATAGGTCTTTTGAGACCTCAAAGGAACGTCGGTTGTCCACTCCAGGCTGGAATCTAGACGTGGTCCTAAGGTTCCTTATGTCATCAAGATTTGAACCTCTCCAATCAGCCTCTTTTTAGGACCTCACATTAAAAACTCTTTTCCTCGTGTGCTTGACAACAGCTAAAAGAGTAAGTGAGATCCACTCCTTCAGCAGGATCATTGTTTTCACATCTGAAACGGCTACATGTTCCTTGCAGCTCGGTTTTTGCTAAACGAGCTTCCTTCACGTCCTTGGCCTAAGTCGTTCGAGATCCCAAGCCTGTCCAACTTGGTGGGGAATGATCTGAAGAGAGTACTTTGCCCAGTTAGAGCTCTTAGGTACTATCTAAAAAGGTCTTAACCTTTACAAGGACAATCAGAAGCCTTATAGTGTGCTATCAAGAAACCTTCTTTTCCAAGTTCTAAGAACTCAGTTTCTTACTATTCAGGCTTCTGATTAGAGAAACACATTCTCATCTGAAGGAAGAAGACCTTGCTTTGCTGAAGGTAAGGACACATGAAGTGGGAGCTGTGGCTACTTCAGTGGCCTTCAAACAGAGCCTTTCTCTGCAGAGTGTTATGGATGCAACCTATTGGAGAAGCAAGTCAGTGTTCGCATCATTCTATCTCAAAGATGTCCAGTCTCTTTACGAGTACTGCTACACCCTGGGACCATTTGTAACAACGAATGCAGTAGTAGGCGAGGGCTCAGCCACTACATTCCCATAATCCCATAACCTTTTAACCTTTCTCTTGAATACTTTTTATGGGTTGTACGGTCGGCTAAGAAGCCTTCCACATCCTTGTTGATTTGGCGGGTGGTCAATTCTTTCTTGAGAAGCGCCGAGGTTAAAGGTTGTGATGAGGTCCTTTAGTATGGGTTGCAGCCCTGTATACTTTAGCACCTTTGAGTTGATTCAGCCTCCCAAGAGGAACGCTGCGCTCAGTAAGGAAGACGATCTTATTAAAGGCAGAGTAACGGTTCAAGTCGACTTCCTTACCAGGTACTTATTATTTCATTGTTATTGTGGATAACTGATTATATGAAATACGGGATACTTAGCTATCCTTTAGTCTTGTACACTGGTTTTTCACCCACCCCCCTGGGTGTGAATCAGCTACATGATTATCGGGTAAGTTTAATATTGAAAAATGTTATTTTTATTAGTAAAATAAATTTTTGAATATACTTACCCGATAATCATGATTTAATCGACCCTCCCTTCCTCCCCATAGAGAACCAGTGGACCGAGGAAAAATTGAGGAGGTGTCAACAAGAAGTACTATAGTACCTGGCCACAGGTGGCGCTGGTGAGTACACCCCCTTCTAGTATTGTGATAGCTGGCGTATCCCTCCATAGAATTCTGTCGGGCAACGGAGTTGACAGCTACATGATTATCGGGTAAGTATATTCAAAAATTTATTTTACTAATAAAAATAACATAATTATAACAATTAAATTACTTCTCTAGCAAAATAATGTAAAACCGAAAATAAAGCCACTTAATTCCAGCAAAGTAGTAAATGGTAACTTATACTTTTCCCAACTTAAATTTTCCTCTCATGTTTTTCATAGTCTGTAAACCCCAGACTTCAGAAGGTAGAACCTTAACACCAAACGATAAAGCAAATTAGCTTAGTCTGTAGAGCGCTTGTAATTGAAAACAGTGAGATTTTTTAAACCCAGCCCAAGAGGCTATCAATCAAGGAGGTTAAATCGCATTTAACCTCCTTGCTGTTAACCTATAGACGGGGCATTTATTACCCCTTAGGTTTTTTCCACGAAGAAAATTAGATTTTGGTTTAACAAATTGGTAGACGGGTTTTAATTTCTTAGTTCACCTTGAAAGTTTAAAGGCCGCTCATGAATGACAGAGGCAAGGGACAGTGACATTGCCCTATCGAGTAGGACAATGCCCTAGAGACTGACCATATATTCATATGATCACCGCTCAAGCTAGGACCAAGGAGGACCAGGCAATGGCTGCTCATGACTCAACAGATAGACCTATAGGCTCCCCCAAACCCCCCATCCTTATCTCACAAGAATGGGTAGGTTGCAGCGAACGAAGGAACTAACGAGTTTGATTGGAACTCGAACCCCAGTCTAGCGTTCACCAGTCAGGGACATTACTGCATCGGCCACCACAACCCAAATTCCTCTTGTTATTTTTTGATGTTTTTATAGTTTATATATGAAATATCTATTTCAATATTGTGACTCTTCCTGAAAGATCTTATTTCATTTGTTCATTACTTTAATGTTATTTATTTCCTTATATCCTTTCCTCACTGGGCTATTTTCCTTGTTGGAGCCCTAGGGCTTATAGCACCTGGCTCTTCCAACTAGGGTTGTAGCTTACCAAGTAATTATAATAATAATCCGGAATTTCTATTATGTGTCTTCAAAATATCACTCCAGAAGAATGCAGAGAGAGAGAGAGAGAGAGAGAGAGAGAGAGAGAGAGAGAGTGAGGGAGAGAGAGAGAGAGAAAGAGAGAGAGAGAGATGGGGGACATACCCATAGGAATGCTGTCGTCCTGAAGTTACAATAGACTTGTTTAATATGAAGCCACCGAATGAATCCATCTGTCATATTGCCACAACTTAATCACCATCTTTTGCGAACAGAATTTATAACTTCCGCGTTGTCGTGCCTCCTCACGTGCACGCACGACCTTTTGCACGAGTATGCAGATGTAAATGCGTGGGGGGGGGGAGGGGGGAGGAGATTCAAGCAGGCATTTTCTGAATTTCTTGGCACCAGGTGTTTATGCTTGACACTGAGAATCGCTATTTTTATTAGTAAGCCACGTAAGTGATAGGATGCTCTGGCGTGATTTGATTTCTGAGGGTTATTGTAGTTGCATTCAATTTTTTGTGTGTGTAAATATGTGTATGTATATATATATATATATATATATATATATATATATATATATATATATATATGTGTGTGTGTGTGTGGGTGTGTGTGTATATATATATATATATATGGGTGTGTGTGCACATATATACATACATGTACATATATATATATAAATATATATATATATATATATATATATATATATATATATATATATATGTGTGTGTGTGGGTGTATATATATATATATATATATATATATATATATATATATATATATATATGTATATATATACATACATATATATACATATATATATATTGTGTGTGTGTAGGTGTGTGTGCACATAGTAGGTAGCAGGTTGGCCAGGGCACCAGCCGCCCGTTGAGATACTACCACTAGAGAGTTATTGGATCTTTTGACTGCCCAGACAGTAATGCATTGGACCCCTCTCTCTGGTTACGGCTTATTTTTCTTTGCCTACACGTACACAGAATAATCTAGCCTATTCTTTACATATTCTCGTCTTTCCTCATACACCTGACAACAATGAGATACTAAACACTTCTTCACCCAAGGGTTAATTACTGTACTGCAATTGTTCAGTGTACTTTCCTCTTGGTAAGGGTAGGAGAGACTCTTTAGCTATGGTAAGCAGCTCGTCTAGGAGAAGGACACTCCAAAATTAAACCATTGTTCTCTAGTCTTGGGTAGTGCCATAGCCTCTGTACCATGGTCTTCCACTGTCTTGGGTTAGAGTTCTCTTGCTTAAGGGTGTGGAGGATTTATTTTTGCTTTATTTTAATTTTTGTTTTTTGCCAAATCCTGTGAGAGAGAGAGAGAGAGAGAGAGAGAGAGAGAGAGAGAGAGAGAGAGAGAGAGAGAGAGGGAGAGAGAGAGAGAGAGAGAGATTGTGTTAGCGAGCGAAAGTAGTTAGTATATCGATCGTTTGTGGTGAGAAAGACTGTTGGTATAAATGAGATTGTTTGTTTACATTTTTTAGTTAGGTTACGACAGTGGTGAATGTTTCGGAGCGAATGCTTTTTTTGATTGACTGCGTCCTGAGTCAGTTGTGTGAACGCTGGAATTATTATTTTTCTTTACCAGCGAGGAAGTGATTTTTGATTTTCTGAGTAAGTACAGTTTTGTTTATCTTTGCTTGTCGTGATTGTGAATGATAGGAACAATTTATTATTTATCTTTGATTATAGTGCGATAGTTCAGTTAGTTAGGAGTGTTTGTAAGTGTTTTTTCTTTTTTATTTTGGCAGGCCGTGATTCCTCCTTTGGAGAGACCGAATTGTTAGAAAGTGGATTTATTGTTGATGGCCTGGCCTGTATTACGATTTTGTTTGTACTGCTCATTTGACTGCTCAACTGTTGACGACCTGGCCTGTGTATTTGGATTGATGATGATGATGATGACGATGATGATGATGATGATACTGGCACCTGTGACTCAAGGAGTTGAGGCCGTTATGGCATATTAAGAGAGACTCCTGTTTACCATATAGTGGTAGTTTGCCGTGAAAAGACAGTTCGGCTTGTGTGTGGCGACAGTGCTTGTGTCGCAATATATATAAACATATATTTTGAGTTGGTGTGCGGTTTAGATTTAAGTTTGTTAGGGTTTTTGCGTTTATTTGGATGGGGTTTATGGTATATATAGTGTAAAGTTTTTGATGCTGGTGATTCTAGTTTTAAGTGTTTATTTTGATTGCTTATAGTTTGATTTATTTTAGTTTAAGAAATATAGTTTTAAGGATATGTTTTGTTTAAATTTTCCTTCTGTCCAAGAGTCCAGTTGATAAAGTAAGGGGAAAGTTTGTGTTGTGGGACCATTGTCAGTAGGTGTGATTCAGGGTGTGGGGCTTGTTCTTGCAACATCCCGCCACAAGGGTACACTCGGGCACACTATTCCATCTTATTAATTTTTTTCTTCCTCTTGTTTTTTTTAAATGGTGTGTTGGGCAGCCTTAGTAGAAGGGCCATGGATGCCTGGTGGTTTATCAAGAGGTTGTCTTTTCATTTTCTGATTGTTTTTCCTCTCAAAACCATCCTTGCTGTCCTCCCTTCAGTTGAAGTGGCTATCCTGGAGGGTATTTAGCCTTGCATGGTGTATCGGCTCCTCCATGTTGACCAGTTTTTCCGACTTTTTACTGGGGTCTATGGGTTTTATCAATCACTTTATTTATAATTCTGTACATATTGTTTTTATTATAATTCTTGTTAATCTAGTTTTTAAGTATGATGTCTCTTCTTTATTTCTATTAATTCTTATGCTGTCTGGAGACATTAAGTGAAATCCGGGACCAGTACGTCCTATATTTTGTCAATGTCGTCTTCTGTATTGCAATATTCGTGGTCTTCATGCAAATATTCAAGACCTTACAGTTGTGTCCACGCAGTATGATATTCTTTTGTGCTCAGAAACTTTGGTTTCTAATATGAGGCACTCATCTGAGCTCCGTATAACTGGTTTTAAGAAGCCAATAATGTTGAAACGTGATGCCATCCCTAGGGCCAGGGGAATGGCGGTGTATATTAGGACTGAGTACCCTGCTTCTCATAAGTCCTGCTATCAATGTGGATGTCATGAGATTCAGGTAATAAAAGTTTGTGGAAGGCATAACAACTTTTATTTGTGTTCGATCTACCGGAATCCAGACATGGATGATTCTATCTTCGATTGTCTTCTTACCATTATGGCTTAGATACAAGAAGATGATAGAAAGGCTTCTTTTGTCTTTGTTGGTAATTTTAATGCTCACCATAGGGAGTGGTTAAGTTCTATCTCTCCTACCGATCGCCATGGCTTAAGAGCTTTAGACTTTGCCTCTGAATCAGGCTGTGAGCAAATCATAAATGAAGCTACTCACAGGCCTGGCAATTGCTTGGACCTCGTATACACTGACTCCCCTGGCGTTATAACTAGTAAGGTTGGTTCTCCAGTCGGGAAATCTGATCATGCCTTGATTTCATTAGTAGTGAAGACTGGGCAGCTTGTCCCTGGTGTATCATACTCATAAAGTTTATATGAAACCCCAAGCAGACTGGAATGGGATTTTGCATGATCTTTTGTGCTTGAATTGGTCACAATTATATAGTAGTGTAGATCCTGTTGTCCCTTTGAATGAGAATCTAGTCAACATAATTGATAGGCGTATCCCTTCTCGTGTGCTAAGGTACCGAGTGAAGGACAAACCGTGGTTCAATGATGATTGTAGACGTGCTTATTTGGAGAAGCAGGAGGCCTATCATCTTTGGAAGGGTAACATATCAGATTTGACCTGAAATAACTATACTCGGCTTCGAGCTTTTGCTCAGATAGTTTATGCCTCAACTGAAAAGGAGTACAATTTAACCATAAAAGAAACCCTTTCTGGTACAACTCAGGAACATAAATGGTGGTCTACTCTTAAAACTGCAGTCTTTGGTGTAGATGCAACAGTTCCTCCTTTAAGCCTGCCTGACACTTGCGCGCATTTTTGCCACGCACTGGCACGCATTGATGCGCGCCAGTGGGTGCCACTTCGTGGCACGCACTGGTGTTTTTCCCGCACTGTTCACGACCAGTTCACTCCAGTTCGCGCATCGTTCACGCGACGTTCACGCGATGGCACGAATTGGCACGCGTAGTTCACGAGAAGTTCACGACACGTTCACGCGAGTTCCCTCATCATTCCGCATCGTTTCCGCATCGTTCACGCCAGTTCACGCCAGTTCACGAATTGGCCAATCCATATAAAAACGGGGCTTCTCCAACCCGAGGACATTCTTGGATTGGCTTCGGAAGAGACAACAATGCTTTCTGTCAGAGACACCATTGCATTGAGGAGAAGAAACGTATCTTTTTCGTTTGTATTTTTTGTTGCCCTTTATTTTTGTTTCAATAAGAAAGCATTTGATTTACATATAAATAGCAGACATAAAATATGTACAAGTATTAAGAAAGCATTTTATTTTAACATTAAAAGCAGCAAACATGAAAAGTTTTTAGGCTGTTGATTTTAAGGTAATAGAGAAAAAAGTGTGTTGAAATAAGAAATCATTTTATTTTTACATTAAAACAGCAAACAGAAAAAATTCGTTTTGCCCTTCATTTTAAGGTAATAAAGAAGAATAAGTATGTTGATGAAATAAAACATCATTTTATTTTTACATTCAAACAGCAAACTTAAAAATTTCTTGGGTTTATTTTTCAGTTCATTTTTATTTAAAACAAAAGTTTTGGGTCTTGATTGGTAATAGAGGAAAATAAGTGTGTGCATCAAATAAGA